>NC_142250.1:36092291-36243291 GCF_052056855.1 Sturnus vulgaris
AACCAAGGGCACTCTTTTTCCCAGGGACAAACTTCTCCCGGGGATTTGGCAGAATTTGGAAGGCACCCATTGGCATCACTGGCTGCTGCTTTACCCTCCCTGCAGCGTGGGCATGACCTGGGAGCTCCAGAAATGTGGGGGATGATGCTGGAGCTTCCTGATCTCTGAGAGCACCTGGGGTGGCCCCAGCACAGGTGACATCTCTGTGGCTACAGGGGACAGCTGGGACCTGCTCCCTTGGTACCCAGAGCCACCATGGAGCTGCAGGTACCAAATGTAGACATTGGTGAGGAGAAATGGGAGTAGCACTGAAAATCTCTTTGCTTTACAGATTTCACCTCAGGGTTTTTTGTTTTGTTGTGTTTTTTTTTCTTGTTGTTGTTTTTGGTGTTTTGTGGGTTTTTTGTTTGTTTTGGGGTTTTTTTGTTTTTGGTTGGTTGTGGGTTTTTTGGTTGTTTTGTTGTTGTTTTGTTGTTGTTTTTTTTTAATATCTATTGTTTGGTCTTTTTTAAGGAGGCTCAGGGGGGACCTTGTGGCTCTGCACAACTCCCTGACAGGAGGGGACAGGTGGGGGGGGATTTGGGATCTGCTCCAGGGAGCAGGGACAGGAGGAGGGGGAACGGCCTCAGGGGAGGCTCAGGGTGGATATTGGGAATAATTTTCCCATGGAAAAGGTGCTGAGGGATTGAAATTTCCCAGGGAAAATCCCAAGGAATTCCTGGAGGTGGCACTCAGTGCTCTGGGCTGGGGACAAGGTGGGGATCAGGCACAGCTTGGACTCGATGTTTTTTCCACCCAAAATGATTGTGTGATTTTGGGATCTGATACATAAATCAATGAATGTATACTGCTAGCAGCACATAAAGATCCAGACTTGATTCTGAAATTTCAGTTGCTCCAAAACTAAACAAAAAACTCATTCCACGGAGATATTTGGACACCTGCCTGTCTTCAGCATCCAGAAAGATCATTCTAGATTATGACAATTCCACTCAAGTAGAGGGTTTCTTCTCAACAAAAAGTAATTGAATATTTGAAGCCAGTTAATCGATGAAGTCAGGATATGAAACAATCAAATTTAAACTGGAAATGTGCATGTGTATATGGGGCAGGTAAGTGGCTCGTGCTGGTTTGAATTCCCTGGTAACTCGTGAAGTGTCTCAGGATAATTGCACTATAAAATTGATGTTTGGTCCTCTGACAGGCTGGGAATATCCATCTTCCAAACTACAGATTCCCAGCACAGTGGAGAACTGTGTGTTCCACGAGAGTTTATTATGAGCTACACAGAAATCCTAATTGCACTTCTAATTGCCAGCAAGTCTGGCAAAAGAAACGGAGCATTGAAGGGGTGGCTCCCAATTGTTCACTGGGCACAGAAAAGCCACGAGAAGGGACAGATTTTGTGTCACAGCAAAGCTGCTGTGTCCCAGGAGGATGTGCTGGCTGGAGCAGGCTCCCATGGGGTGGGAATGGTGCTTGATCCCAGTGGGGTTTGGATCAGATCCCGGGATAGCAACACAAATTCTGCAGTATTGACTATTTCAGTCAATATTGAAAGTCACAGGAGAAGTCATGTTTCTCTACAGAGCTCATTAACTGTCCCCTCATTAACTGCAGGGTAATTGGGCACTTCTCATTTCTCGAAGAGAATGTGTTGACCTTCAGTCAAACTCAGACACTTCAGGGGAAGGTTTGGAAAGCTTCTTTTGGGAAAATTAAAGTCGTGGCATGTCAGGCATGAGAAACATCTTTATTTTCTCCCTGTATGTTTCTGAGGTTTGACTTCTGATTCAGCACATGAACACCTGCAGGAAAAGCTGTTTTCCCAATGTTCTTGGCAGATTTCTGCTCAGGATTTATTTCAGATTGCAATGTTTTGCTTGCTGATAAGATGTTAATAAACCCAGGGGCTCCTATCCCCCTTTGATAAAGGAATTAATAGACTAAAAGACAAAACAATCCCTCTTAAAAGATGTTTGCACATGTTACGGAGTTGTGAAGCTTTCTGAAGGTTGCTCATCCAAAAATGAAAACCAAAATAATGTTCACTGATGTTTTGTGCTGTAATTTAGCAGATTACCTGCTAAATATCAGGTTATTAATTGGCTTCTTTTCCCAAGTCCTCCTTAGGGATACCTCGTCAATTTTGAAGGCAGATGGAGAAAAAAGCTCCAGATTTAGGAGCCATGACCAGGCAGCAGAAATGGTGGTGATTTTTAACAGAGATTTCTGCAAACAGAGCTGTTACTCCTACAGGAGATTCCTGACAAGTCCAGAACAAATATTCTGACAGCGAATCGACTCCTGAACTGCATGAGCCAAACGTTTTAAAAAATGCTGTGTGTTGACTCGGCCAAAGGTTTTCTACATTGTTGATAAACTCGGTTTTTCCAGCCTTCAAAAGGGCGATTTCTGTGTTCCTTGGCCTGTCCTCTGTGTTCTCCTTGCTGGAATTCGTTCATGCAGCAGTTATCAGTTCATTCTTACACATTTAAAAAGCCTTTTGTAGACTACAACGGGCTCTGAGCAGCACCTTCAAATGACACCTCAGGAATTAAAATGTTTTTTTCCCTTCAGGAATTACTCCGTATTTCCCAAGTTAACAATGCCTGTTGTTTTCCATCGTGTTTCCCATGGGAATGTGAGCCTTCAGAAGCAGGCAAGGACAGCCCTGAGGGGGGAGAATAACAAGGAGAGTGGAAAATCCAGGCTTGTGAAACCATTTTTTTTTTTCCCCAGTGCCTAAACAGAGAGTGTGGATTTCCATTCTGAATTTCCAATTCCCAGTCAGCAAGGCAGAGGCTGAGGCCTCCCATGTGCCATCACCGTGTTGGGCTTCCAAAAAAAATTTCTTCTTCTCCCAGGTGGCTCCTGCCTGGCACAAACAGCTCTAAACCAACAAATATGGGGAGGGTGACTCAGAAAAATCAACTCCTCCCAAACAAAAGCTGAAAAAGATTCCAGAGATGGTTCAGGCCCAGATTTTGTGTTGCCTCTAAGCAAAAGCATTCTTCTAAACACAGACAACAATCCTGCTGTGGCAGCAGCCATGCTCCTGACACTGGGAATGGGGAAGTCCAGACACCTCCTGCAAGAACAATTAGGAATTCTTCAGATGTCTCCAACTCGTTGAGTTGGTCTCATTTTCCTCATTGCCAGTGGACCAGGACAGCTGGTTTGTGCCCTCAAACACCATCCCTTAGTCACCCTTCTCTTATAGTAAACTAAATCAAAACTTTAACTGCTTTTTTGAGAAGAAGTGTTTTTTTCTGAACCTCTACAGTTCACCTGTGACCTTTCTGAAATTATCTCTTAAATGAAACATCTCATTTGCAGCAGTGACAATAACATCTCGTATTCACTATCCTCCTTCTTCCAGCAATCCCTGGAGAATCACTGCATGGAAAGCCACTCCTACCTGATTTTTTTCTTTTTGAGTGTGTCCCATTTAATAATTTTCCTCTAATAGTCTTCAATTCTGGTTGTTTGGGTTCTTTTCTATTTTGTGGCATTGTAGTTTTTACATAAATGGCAATACTGAAGAGAATCAGGCCAAGAAGAGATTCCTGTGGATGCACATTGAGTTATCCCCCAGTGTGCTGATGAATTACTTCCTGGGGAGTAAAAAAACACCACATTTCCCCAACAAACATCCAAAAAATCTGCTTTTACCACAACATCTTATTACAAAATCCAGCAACTTACGCAGGAGGGGGGAGAAAAAAAAAAAAAATCCACTTCCAAATTTCTCTGCTGCTCCAAAACAAGACGTGAACTCTGTAATTAGCTTTGTTTTTGTCATCTTGTCTGAATTTGAAAGCTCTGCACATAAAGCAGGCGGAATTGCTGCCGGATTTGGAGGCAGGTGACATTTGTGGATCGCTGTCGCCGCCGGATGATTCTGGTAACGCTCTAATTATGTGTACTGAGTTGTCTCTAAGTGCTGCATGAAAAGCTCCCTGCATCATTAGGCACCTTGTTGTTTCCTAAATGTCTTTTATGATCCTACAGAGGCCCCAGTGAAGGTTGTGGTGGTGATTTTGTGTGTGGATTTTCTATTTTTGGGGGGTTTCTAATTCGGCTGTTTGTTTTCACTGCGGGCTGAAATCTGGCGGATTGATTCTCAGCTGAGACTGAATTTAATTACTGAGTTTAACAGCAAAGTTCAGCAAGGCTGGATCAGACAGCTCGAGGGTGGCTCTTGTAGCATTAAACCAGCAATGTTTTCCGGGATTTAAGGTCCCTTCCAAACCAGTCTGGAATTCCATGGCAAATTTTATTTAGAGTTTTCGGTTAGTCACTTAAATTCAGATTACGTAGCAGATTAAATCTGTTATTTAATTATCCATCTCTAATTCCAAACAGAACTTTCAGTCGTAGTCCTCAAATTTAAGCACAGCTCCACTCATCCCCCTTCCCCCAAATTATTCAGTTTCATTTTCTCTATTGATGTAATAACACGGCAGAACATTTTACAACAAATATTCCATTATTTTCTTGTTGTTGTTTCAAAATCATTTTGTAAACATCTTTTTCTGAGTGTTTTCACTTGCAAGAGAAAGCTGCACCTCATGTGGGCGCCTCACATAATTCACCCAATAATCTCAGCACTCAATTAAATTTTAAATGTTTCTCCATTAAACACTTATTTTACCACAGTAAATAATTTAACGGGTTTTCATTTAGAAGTGTCTCACCTCACAGAGTTTTCAATCTTCCCTTTTTTTTTTTAATAAAGTCACGTCATCCTATTTCTTGAATCTGAAATAAATGGACTCTTGTCTAAAGATTTTTGGGCACATTCAGTGCTGTGAGTGCACACACATCAGCATTCACCATCTGAGTAATATGGGAAAGTAAAAGAAAAATGAACTAGGAACTGAGCTCAAAAACGTGGAATCAATAGATAAAAATGAAGTGCACTGACATTTCAACAAAATGTCCATCAGTTTCTATCCTGAGTTCCTTTCCCAAATGTGGAACTAGTGATTGGCACAATTGGTAATGACCAGGATAATTCCTATCACAGAACTCCTCTGATGTACTCAGATATTTATCCAGACCCATCTCCTCCACTGTTGGATCCTTCTATTCCTGATCTTACCCAAAAATTGACTTTCTGTTGACTTTGAGCAAGGGAAACTTTCAATAGCCTAAATGTCATTGAAAAAATCAGTGTTCCCTGGGAATTACCTTTTATAAACAGACTGAAAGCTGAGGTTTCCCCTCTGCAATTAAGAATCTGCCAGCTGACTTTGGTGACAAACTGGGAATCGTTTTAAAAAATATTTAGGGGGTGGGAAAAATATTTTTACGTGTCCTTTTTATATTTTCTGGAGAGAGAAAATCAGAAGTTGTTTAAATTTTGCTTTGAGTTTTTAAAATCTAGGGCGAGTACTGAGGACATGAGAAAGGACTGATGGGTAAAAGCTTCAAGCTGAGAGAGCAGAGATTTTGGGTGGGATGTTGGGAAGGAATTCTTCTCTGTGAGTGTCCAAGGCCAGGCTGGACAGGACTTGGAGCAACCTGGGATGGTAGAAGATGTCCCTGAAATGGAAATTTCCCTTCTTTCAGCTTGTTCAGAATCACCAGTTTTTATTCCCACCCTCTTTGCCCGTTGCAGGACTCCAGGACAAACATAAACATTTTCCTTTCCTCATTGGTGCCTCTGAACCAGAGCATTTGACACCAGGACTGCAAAAAAAAATTCCATGATCTTGGAATTGTTTGTGGCACATGGACAGGAGATGCTTGTTAACATCCACGGGGCTTGGCCAACACAAAACTTGCAAGACAGAAAAGCTGAGAAAAGCCAACACCCAAAAGTTGTTTGTGCCGATGGTTAAGAGCCTAAAACATTTTTGCAATTATGGAAATGGGCTGGAAAATATTCTGTAGGCGAGGATGTGCTGGGGATTCATTCCCTATCTTTATCTCATTAATTTCAGAGCACGAGTTGTATTTCCTGAGCATCATTCGTGACCATAAAGTGCTTATCCCTCCATCATTGTCTCCTCATCCCCTTTTTTGTTCCAGCCTTTGCTGGCCTGAGATTAGGATAAACTTTTGGAGCTGGGATAAATATTTGGACAACATCCAGAGTGGTGGGACCTGCTCTGGATTGGAGCATTGGAAACAATCTCCAATTGTCTCCAAAAATCCACAACAATCTTATGCAACACATGGGAAATTATGATAAGAGTGCCTTTAAAGCCTTTTAATGGGATGTGATTATGGATATTCTGTTGTCCTGCATAAAATACCATGAGGAACTTCATGGGTATTGGAGCAATTTAGAGGAAACTTGCTTATTCCTAATTAGCTTGTATTAATTGAGAGCTTTTCATCAGTAACTCCTGAATTAAGGGGAAATCTTTATGTCACCATTCAGAGCTGCTGTCCTTAGGCTTTCTCCTATGGAATAACTGCAGAATTATCATTTCAAAACATTTCATTTACATTCTGACTTCAAAATGAAACAATGATCCTTATAGATTAGGCAGAGGAGGAATCACGAGCAGGGATGAAAGGATGTTTCTGGAAAATGTCACTCTGCAGCTCCCCTCAATTCCCAGAGGAGGGAATTGTGTCCCAGTCTGACCCAGAACACTCCTGAGCAGAACTTGGGCATTTCAGGCACAGCCTGTTCTCTTACTCTTCCCACCCTTCCTCATCACCTTGCAGTAATCCAGATGAAAGCTTATGAGCACATCAGAAACATTCTTGAAAAAAACTTCATTTTTTGATTTTTCCCTTGTGTTTTCCTTGCTGTTGGCCAAAGAAGCACTTTGGGGATGAACAGATTTTGTGCCGTGATCAAAACCTCTTGTGTTTCTCTTTAAAGCCAGCATCAGAGGCCTTGGCAGTGTGGTTGAAGATTCCAGCATAAATTTCCACTTGGTTCCGTGGACCATTCCCATTCACAACTCCTGGAGTGAAGGCTGGGATATTTTACCAAGATCTGTTTTCTGCTTTGCTCCCTGCTTTATCCAGCTGTGGGAGAGGAGAATTCTGCACAGGCAACTCATTTTATTCTCCTTTCATATGCCTAAAAATGACCTTGGAAAGCAGAAAATACAAGTTGAGGGGTAGAAGAGGGGCAGGCTGAGGAAGCAGCTTGTGACAGATGTTGCTTGTGTAAAGATGAGAACAAGCTGAGGTTTGAGGTTGCTCAGAAGGCAGAGCTGATGAGTCAACACAGCTAATAAATAAAGTAAATAAGTATTTAGCTAGACAGGAATAAACAAAGCTTACAGGATAATCCCAGGCAAGGTTTTAATTGTTTCTGTGTGGGGTTTATTCAGCGAGAGGGAAAGCAGGAGAGAATGGCTGGGTCTGAAGAGCCCCTGGTCCACAGCAGTGTCCTCACCCCTCCCAGACACCTCCAGTGGGGACAGGAGCTCCAGCACCGACCATTCCATGTCTGCTCCAGCCACTCCTCTTCACTCCTCTGTGTCCTGGCTGGAGCTCCTGCCCAGGCTTTCCCCACATCCAGAGGCAGGCAGGGATGTCCGTGTCCCTCTGGTTTGTGCTGTGCCATAAATCCAGCTGGTGGAGCCCTGCTGCCCCTGACAATTCACTTCTTGGCCATGAACCTCCTCGTTTCGCTGAGGAGATGGGAGGGGACGAGGCTGTGGATGGGTTAAGGCAGTAAATCTGTCCCAGTGTATTCAAAATGAGAATAAATTGCTTGATTTTGGCATCTCTGAACTCCAACTCTGCATTGCAGCACATCCCATGACTGACATCGGGGCCAGGGAGGTGGCACCCGTGCTGGCAATACATTTGTCCCCTTCACCCTCCTGCAGAGGTCACCTGAGGAGCAGGACACTGAGCTGGAGCCCAGGACAGCTCCTTCCTCCCTTCCATCACTCTCCTTGCTCCTTCTCTGTTCCTGGTGCTGCCAAGCTGCCTCTATCAGATCCTGTGTGCCAAAAGTGCTTTTGGGAAGTTTTCCATCTCTCTACTTGATTAAAACCATCTCCTGCAGCACTGGGGTGGCTCTGTTTGCTCACAAGAAAAGGCAGCCCTGGTGTCTTGAGTGTTCAAATGGGAAGTGGAGCTGCTGCAAAGAGCTCACCATGGAACCATGGAATGGGTTGGGATGGAAGGGACCTTAAAGATGATCCTGTTCTGACACTTCCACTATCCCAGGTTGCTCCAAGCCCTGTCCAGCCTGACCTTGGACACTGCCAGGGCTCCACAGCACCCTGGGCACTCTGTGCCAGGGCCTCCCCACCCTCCCTGGGATCAATTTCTTCCTTATATCCAACCCAAATCTATCCTTTTTTTGATTTTAAACCATTTCCCCTTGTCCTGTCACTAAAATATTTGAGCCTCTTCCTCCTGAGATGGTGACATGAATAACTAAATAAACATCTTCAGAGGGTGTTGAATTAAAAGCAAACCCAAGAACTGCCAGCCTTTAGCCAAGGATGGAGCAGGGAAGCTCCTGCTTGGACTGGAGCCTCAGGGAATGAATAGTGATGTTCCAGGTGGCCACAGGTGCCTGATGCTCCCACCCCCTGTGACCACCTGAGATGCACTAAATATGAAATATGACAATTCCTGGCGTTCTGAAAACCCCCAGGATTCCAGGCTGGGCTGGTCCCCGTGCTCCCTGGGGAGCTGTAGGATCACCATGGGGAGAGGATGGGTCACTGCTGCACAAAGTGCCCCCATGCCAGGAGCTTTTCTCTTCACACAGAGCCCAGAAATGATGGCAACAGAGGATTTTGCCTGGTTGGGTTGAGCATTTTGTGCCTTTTTAATTTTCTTGTTGCTTACACATGAAATAATGGTAATAGTCCCTAAAAGCTGTTATTCCCCATGCTGGGAAAACACTCTTTAGCCACCTGCTGTAACAAGCATGTTTCAAATCCAGCGTTTTCTGTAAGAATATAACCCTCCCTGCTCAGGAGGTTTTACTAATCAGCTGCTTTTTTTGTTCTAATACCTCAGCTATTTATTGATTTATTCAAATGCCCTGTGCACTTTGTTTAAAGCTGTCTAAGATTTTATTTAATGTTTCTTCAGACAACCAGAATAAAATTATCAACTCCAAATGTAGGGTTTTTTCTTCATTACCCTGTACATAAGGTTAAAAAAAAAACCATAATGAAGAGACAAGAATTAAACTTTTCTGGGGAAATAACTTCTCAGCAGAGGCTTCACACCTGTCTCACTCCAGTGGCAGCGTTATGATTGATATGAATAAGTTATAAACGCCTTGAATATTTAAATTTTTATACATCACAGGCATTTTTCAGGCAAAAGGAATGATTTAGCTCTATTACTGTCTGCTGCTGCCACGTGGATTCCAGGTGAAACAGGGGCTGGGGCTGTGGTTTGTGCTGACAGGGAGTGAGCAAAGTGCTGAGCTCTTTTCCATCTCACGTCCTTGCTGCAGGTGGCCCCATCCTTGATCCTTTGGTCTGCCATAAAACAAAAGGAGAAGCTGTGGAAACACGTCCTGGCTGGCTTCCAGTGTGGGAGATCCTGCACTGAATTCACAACCATGACTTTGGAAAGAAGATTCTGGCTTTGTTTTGTCCCCTCTTTATTCCTCTCGCACAGCGTTCAGGAAATAGGGAGTTGTTAATGTTCAAATCATTGTCATTCAAATCTAAGAAATGACATTTAGGTATTCTGCTGAACTAAATCTCAGCTCACAGACTCATTTAGGGTGGGAAACCCCCCTGGGATCATCCAGTCCAAGCTGTGTCCCATCCCCACCTTGTCCCCAGCCCAGAGCTCTGAGTGCCACCTCCAGGAATTCCTTGGACACTTCCTGGGACGGGAATTCCAGTGCAGCTCATTCAATGTTTAACAGCCCTTTCCATGGAGAAATTCCTGCTGCTGTCCCCCCTGAGCTCCCCTGGCCCAGCCTGAGGCCGTTCCCTCTCCTCCTGTCCCTGTTCCCAGATCCCAAATCCCCCCGGCTGTCCCCTCCTGTCAGGGAGTTGTGCAGAGCCACAAGGGCCCCCCTGAGCCTCCTTTTCTCCAGGCTCAGCCCCTTCCCAGCTCCCAACGTCTCCATTAAAATGATGAAATTAAATTCTCCACCATTCCAGGTCTCCTCCTCAGCTCTGAGCCCAGCAGATCCCATCCCAGCTCAGGTCAGGAACATTTTCTTTATCAGCTGCATTTTATCCACCCTGTGCCTCATCCCCCAGGCCCTCGTGGGCACATCCTGATTCTCAGCAGTTATTCAATTTTATGAGCAGGAGAATTTGTGGAAGAAGGTCAAAGAAGATTAATAAAGGACAAGGTGTCTAATAACTACACAATAGTAGACAAAAATAGGAGAATGATCAGTGCTCACACTGTGCTGCTTGAACTTATTATCCTGCATTAGCAGCATTCATAATTTAAAACTTTAATAAACTCCCAGCCTCTTTGGGCCAAGATAGATGTTGCTGCTGGTTTTATTAGCTCCATAATGGGCAGAAGCTTTATGCTACGTGATTATCCTGCAGAAGCAAACACCTCATCACTCTGGGAACGTTCTCATGAGCAGCTAAAAGGGACAAAAGGAGACCAAATGCAGCCTTGAGACAACATGGTGCCACCTCCAGGTTGGAATTGCTGTGGAACAGAGGCCACTCAGTCTTGGAACAGATGGCAGAGAGATGGAAGGCTCCAAATCCCAAAGCTCAGGCATCCCAGAATCCCAGAGTGGGTTGGGTTGGAGGGAACCTCACAGATCCCCCAGTGCCACCCCCTCCATGGGGCAGGGACACCTTCCATGGGGCAGGGACACCTTCCATGGGGCAGGGACTGCTCTTTATCCCTTTGTTCCTTCCTGTTTCATACAGCTTTTTAAATCATGATTGTCCCCTTAAGGAACAGTGGGTCATTCCTTAATCCAGGACCATCTGGCACTTTTCTCTCCTATTTCACAGCATATTTATTTATAAATATCCCTCTCCTCTGCCCCCCCCAGGCTGAAGCTCAGGTGTTGGATGCACCAAACATCTCCTCCCACGCTCCAGGTGCTGCTTGGTTGGGCCAGGTGAATCTGGGGTCAGATTTTCTGCCTCCTTCCCTCTTTCCCTTCTTATCCCAAAGCATTTGGGGTATTTTAGCCCTGGCACAGCTCCCTGTGTCCCAGGTAGAGCAGGTGAGGAGAGACAAAGGGCTCAGGTCCAGCTGTGGGCTGGGTTTGGGCTCCTTGGAGCCTCCCCAGCAGCAGCAGGAGGACACAGGAGGATCCCAATCCCAAAGGGATTTGCTGCAGTGCAGGAGGCACAGCCGGAGGTGCCACCCTCAGACCTTGGACACCTTCACTGGGGACAAAGGGAAGGACAAAAAACAGGATTTGATCCTTACAGGGCAAAGCCTCGGCAGGAAAAATCATCCCTCGGTGGCAGAGTTTGGGACAGGGCTCTGGAATGTGCTGGGTGGAGAGGGGATGATTTGTGTGGGCTGAAAAATCAGCCTGGTTGGGGGAATAAGGAAGGAGGGTGAGCAATGATTACCAAATAATGGAATTATTCAGTTGATGAAAGGAAAAGGGGTGGCAGATGCTGCCCTGTCTGCTGCTGCTGCTGCCCTGGCAGGCAGGAGGAGCTGAGCACTCGCACAGGAGAGGTCCTGCAGGAATGGTGGAGTTCCCTTTCCATGCTCCGTGTCCCATTGCCATGCATTGTTCAGCTCACTAAAGCCAATTCGCTTTCCCACCCACTCCTTAATTTAATTTCCACGCCTCTCATGGCTGGAATGAAGCGTCCTCCTGCCAGAGGCCAGCAGAAAAACCAGGTAAAGGTCAGGTGAGTGCCTGAAAAATAAAATTACAGAGGGCACTGATTGCTTTATTACAGATTTTATCACCTTGCTGGGAAAAAAAAAAAACCCAAAAAACCAAAACAAAACAAAAAAAACCCCCAAAAAACAAAAACAAACAAAAAAAAAAAAAAAAAAAATAAAAATAAAAAAAAAAAAAACCAAAAAAACCCAAACAAACAAAAAAAAAAAAAGAAAAACAACCAAACTTTTGAAGAGATTGTTGATGATTTCAAATGTTTGGAAAAAAAATAACTTTTGAAGGGATGGGTGATAATTTTAAATGTTAAAAAAAATTAAAAAAAAAAAACTTTTAAAGGGACGAGTGATGGTTTAAAATTAAAAAAATAATAATAACTTCTAAAGGGACGAGTGATGGTTTAAAATTTAAATTAAAAAAAACCAATAACTTTTGAAGGGATTACTGATGATTTCAAATGTTTGGGAAAAAATAGCTTTTGAAGGGATGGGTGATGATTTAATTTTTTTTTTTTTAAAAAAAGAAGGGATTGCTGATGATTTAAAATGTTTCACATTTTTGGAGGAACAGAGCTGTATCAAGATAACCCCATCCTCTGTGTGTCCTTGCAGGATTTCATTGTTTGATTGGTGACACGCAGAGCAATTAAAACTGAAGGTCAATTCTTTGCACTCAGTCATATTCTGGAAATATTTTCCTTTTTGGGGTTGAGCTGCTTTGGGCTTAAGCCCTGCCAGAAGCCTGGGTTATGATTTTGTTACGTGTGCTGATGGTTTAGTGTTGTGTGTGAGAGAAGGAAAGCTTTAGAGAATCCAGGGTAAGGTTCTTTTAGAATTTCAGTTTTGTTTTGCAAACATCCACTGTCCCAGCTGCTCCAACCCCAATGTCCAACCTGGCCTTGGGCACTGCCAGGGATCCAGGGGCAGCCACAGCAAATCTGGGAATTCCATCCCAGCTCCTCCCCATCCTCCCAGGGAACAATTCCTTCCTAATATCCAAAAAAAATCAGTTTAAAGCCATTGCCCTTGTCTTAAAACTCCATGGCTTGGGGAAAATCCCTCTCCAGCCTTTAGGCATAGGAGGTAACCAAGCAAAAAGTTTTAATTTATTTTTTTGTGTCCCCCAGCTCCAGCCACACCTCCCCTGTGACATTCCTGGGGACTCAGATCAGAGCACTGGCCACGCCATCCCTCCCTCCTCGGGGGTGTAAAACAACCCCTAAACCTTCCCAGCATCATCCCAGGGCTGTCCCTCTGTCTGTGGGACAGGGATCCTCCCCAGGACACTGCAGGGATCCTGTCCAGGACACTCCCCCCCATCCACCAGCACAGCAGCATGCCAGGACTGATGGATGATGGATTGCAGAATAACCTGAGCTCAGGTTATTTTTAAGGATCCGTGGCTCAGGAGGTGGCACCGTTGGTGCCTTAAGGTTGAAGTTTTTCTGTTCTGCTTTGGTGTGCAGGTTTCAGTTTTACATTAAGGGTTACCAGGATCTTTTCACAGGGTGGTGAAGACAAACCAGTTCCAGTTCCAGCTGGGGACTCGAGGACAATCTCTTCAAACTTCAGGCCCTGAGCATAAACAACGTGAAAAGAGGAGGGTGGGCAAGCAAGGAGGATGAAACTTCATGGTTTGAGGCTGGAAATGAGGATAGAAAGAGGAATTTTGGTGCTTAGAGGTGGCTCCCTCCTCCTCAGCTGCAGTGGTTTGAATTTGGTCAATTGGTGGGAAAATTGAGATCCCAGGGGCTGCCATTGGTACCCCAAAATAATTTGATTTTCAGGGCTATGAGTCTATTTCTGCTGTTTTCTGCATGCTCTTCCTCACTTACAACAAATATAAATATTACCTGCAAGCCTCCCTCAGAGACAACCTTCATTTGTCTCATTTCTCTGCATTTTGGGGCTTTTTGGTGCCTTCCTGGTGCAATGTCATTTGAATCAGTAAAAACAGACAGAGGATAATTTTGCTCTCTGATTTTTTTGTCATTGGTTGGAAATCTCCTCATTAGAGGAAAGGAACTGCTCACCAAATATCCCAGTATTTATAACGAGCACTTTTGCCCAGCACAATTTGCCCCAATAAATTCCAACTTTCTGAACCTCTGCTGCAAATTAATTGTAGCTCATGAGGACAAATTTAAAACAGCCCAATAAAGAAGAAAAAAAAAAAAAAAGGGGGTTGTAGAAAATTTGGAAATAGAAATTATCCAGTGAATAATTCCTTTTATCCCTCTGATTTGTGTGATTCACTGACATGGCTCAGAGAGGCTGCAGTGAGAGGAGAAAAACAGAGCTCAGGCCTCACTTAACCATGGCAGGGCAATAAAATAATTAAATAGCCTGGGGGTGGTTTAATTCCTTTAATTCTGAGAGGGTTTTGTTTTTTTTTTCCCCCCCAAATAAATGTCAGAAATGATGTTTAACATTCTGATATCTATTACAGTAATTAATATCACCGTGTCCAAGGTCTGGCAGGGACTTTCCAGGCAATTAATCCCACGAGGTGAGTTAATGCCACGCTCTCCACGGATGAGTTCTGAAGGAAAAAAAGTTTAATTGACTGAACCAGATCCATTAAAATAAATGGGGTGTGGGATCTGTGACTTGGAGCTGGATTTTAGGGGCTGCTCCAAGCCCGTGGAGCAAGAGGTGCCAGCAGGACAAGGTCACCCAACCTTGGGGTGTCCCTTTGCAGGTGTCCAACCCCATCCCACCTGTCTGCTCTGGGGCAGCACCAGCAATTCCCTGTACAAATGTGGGTGGCAAGGGCAGGGATTTGTCACTGGGGTGCTCTGGATGGAAAAATTAAAAAAAAAAAATCAAATTAAAAGCTTTGGGGAGCTTGGGAGGGAGAATTTGGGCTTCGTGTGACATCAGGAACATTCTGCTCCTGACACACAAATATTTTTTTTCTGAGGTAAAATGTTTCACTCCTTTTCTGTAAAAAATCTTCCACAAAATAATCTTGTAGCTTCCCACTAGTTACTCAGGATAGAGCAAAATGTGACCAAAACCAAATAAATCTGATATTCCATAAAGCAGAGATCTTCCTCAAAGTAAAATTTACTGAACCATGAATGTGGTTTCAACTTCTTTTTTTTTATCACAGGAATACTTACAGGAATGACTGTATTATTATCACAACAAATGTATCAAATCAACATTCCTGTGGGATTATTTACTGAGTTATCTACTTTGGGATTTTTATTTGTGTTTTTTAATTGCAGAGGAAAAATATGTGTTTAAAAAAAAGATGGAAAGAAAATGCTTCTTTGGAGTTATTAGGAAATTCAGATTTGGGATTGTCTGTGATGTAAAGTTAAAAAAAACTGATTTGAGGGCCTGAGCCTAGAGTGTGATTTATTCTGCTAATATATGAGGAACAAATCAACACAACAGGAAATTGGAAATTTGGCTGCAAACCTCTCTTTTCTAGAACCTTTTCCTGTGGATACATCTCTGTGTCATTTGTAATTCTAGCTTATTTGTTATATATTATTTGTTGTGGCTGTTCTACTTTCAGATTGTCTGAACAGGCAGAAATAGCTGTTTAAAAGGTGCAAAATCTTATAGCAAGATTTTATTGTTTGTTTTTTTTTTCAGGGTCCTTTAGCTTTGCAGTCCTGCAATGAAACAAATCCCATTTCTCCTGGCTTAAATGCAAAGCAGCCACGAACTGACCAATATTGGCAAAATTTGGTCTCAGTGAAATCAGATTTGCTTTCAGCTGTTGATTCGTTTTTAGACCACTTGAAAAATCATGGAATCCTAGAATGGTTTGGGTGAGAAAGGAAAGATTCATGAAGAGTCAAATAAAGTGTTAAAGGTGAGTGCCTGAAAGTACAAACACTGCCAAGGAGGGTTTTAGGGAAGATCTCAGCTGATCAGTAAAATCCTCATAAAATCTGACCCAGGCTGGGTCAAACCTCTTGGTTTGGGCTTGAAACAACTGCCAGAGGTTGTAAATTCAAATACAATCCCACAGAAGTGGACCCCAAAGTACCATAAATCAGCAGGAAATGAAACTCTCCCCATTTTACAGCTCCCAAAAAGAGAACAGAGATCCTCCAGTGCTCACCTGTTGTCCCCTTTTCCTCCAGGGGAGCAGAGGAGGATTCCAGATGATGGCACAGCCCAGGGAGCAGAGGCACAGATGATCCCTGGAAAAGGAAAAGGATGGAGAGCCAAAGCCACTTCAGTGGGATTTGGGAATGCTCGCAGTCCTCGAGCACCAGCTGCAGGAAGGAGGTTGGAATTGTGTTTCTGACACCACCAGCAAGAGATTTTCCAATATTTTGATGAAGTTTGGGTGGAAATCAAGGTGGCCAAGCTGGCATCCCTGGCTGAGCAGATCTCCAGCTCCCAGGATCCCAGGCTGCATCCTTCTGGGATCCATGGAGGGCAGACAGGGCTCGTCCCTGTGTCAGGGAAATCTGGGATAAATTCCATGTGTCACTGTGCTGCAAAGAGAGAGAAAGGACAGCAGCACACACGGATTTTTTTCGGGAAAAAAGGCCAATTTATTGTACAGCCAGCCCGGATTTAAAGTGTGTCAGTGCAGCCAGGACAGGACAGGAGCTCACTGGACAATTGGGAAAAACATCCTTGGGACAGCACCTCAGGATGTGTCCCACGGGAAAGACACCAGGGGTTGATGTTGGTGATGAATTCCACTCTGTTTGTCACCGTGTTGTCACCCTGGGAGACTCCTCCCTAACTGAAGCTGCAGTCAGCTTGTCAGCCTGGGAATGGAGCTGAGAGTCAGGAGAAATCCAGGCCTGGAAAGAATTCCCAAGCTGGAATTCCCCAGCTCTCTGAATGTGTGTGTCCACAATCCCAGGGTGTGAAGGAAACAATCACAAAGACTTCAGAGCCCCAGCAGGTCCTTGAGGAGACATTCCCTGCCCTGCCTTTCCATTAAAAGTACATTTTGGAGGAATTAATAACCTGTTAATAACGGGTGGGAAATTCCAGCGCTCCCAAATCAATGATTTTTTTTTTTTTTTTTTTGGATCAGGGGATGCTCCTCGAGCATTTCCCTCTCTGCAGGGAAACTGCTGCAGGGACACCATGAGAAATCGGGGATTTTGGGACAAATGTGGTGTTTTTAATAATTATGGAGAAGAAATTCTTCCATTTCTTCATTCTGCTTCTCACACAGAAGAATTTCCTGCTCTACAGCCACACAAACCCCACCACTGATGTGCTTCAATGAATTGATTTGTGGGAGACTCCTGCTATGTTTTGAGTCACATATTCCTAAACAAGCAGCTCATTTGCATATAATCAATTAAAACCTTTTTCATAAAATTAAAATAATAATATTTATTTGAATTTTTCCTCGGTAAAAAAGCAGATGTTGCACCCTCAGAATTCAACAGACTGAAGACACTTCGTACCAGCAGGTTTGAACACTAGAAAATTTAAATATCTCATACTCAAATTCCCTGAAGTAAAATAGGAAATAGAAATACAATGTACAGAACTTCAGAATATTTGTATGTCCTCTTTTATACAGCATTTATTTTTATACCACATATTCTCTAAGCCTGGCAGATCAGGAAATAGAGGAGGTGAAAAATGGAATTCTGTTATGCCTGAAAAAATTATTTTAGGCGTGTTTAGATATTTCTGAAAGGCAATAATTAGAATTTGGGTTGGTTTTATCTTCGGAGTTCCCAATAATAAAGCTGCAGCTGGGATGGTGGAAATGGGATGAGCTTTAAGGTCCCTCGCAGCCCATTCCTGGTTGGAAATACGGTCGGGAATTTCCTGCTGGCTCGCTCACAGCCCCGTTTTTTTGGGGGGATTTGTGGCAGGGACCGGTGCCACTAGATGGCATCGGCAGCCCACGATTCACCCATCCCTGCTCTGCCCCGGCATCACTCCACACCCAGCTCTGCAGGTGAGCCCCGTTCTTTATCGGGAGCATCCCCCGGGATTGGGGATGCAAAAACCGCTGGGAAAGCTCCTGTGGAGCTTTTAACATTTTAAAATTAAAGCTGGGTTTTAACATTTTAAAATCAAAGCTGGGTTTAATGCATCAATGAAACCCGCAAAAGCCACTTGAGGTGACACCCGACAAATCGCTCGCCTGGTGAATCCAGGTGAAATGCAAAAATAAGGAGAAAAAAAAGTGGTGGAAAGGTCCGCGTTACATAGAGGGAAGTTTTTTTTCTCCCCCGTGGATCATCACCGAGTTAAATTGTGTTCGGTTGATTCCCAGGGACTGCTGCTTCCCGGGAAAAACAGTTTTTGTAAAGCAAAACCAAGTCAGCATTAACAAATATGGGAAATTTTGTGTCGTCGGGTGTCAGCTCAGCGGAGAAGGGGACAATTTAATGAGCTCTCTGTAGGCTTGTAAATGGGGATGTTTAGAAAATACACGAATTAAATTCCTTTCTTTGCATGGGAGATGTCTCCAACTTCCACAAAAGTTCAGCCAAACCCACGTCAAGTTTGCCACGAGGCAACGACTAAAATAAATAATATCACAGACAAGAGATATTCCATTTATTTATCACGGAAAATAAACCAGCAGCACCCACAGCAGCCGTGCCTGTGATACCTGGGGATCAATTTACCTGCTGGATGTCTCCAGGTAATCACTGAGAGCAGAAAAATTAAATAATATTTGGGATCAAATCCTTTCCTGAACTCGTTTCGCTGAAATGGAAGGAATATCTCCCCTCACACTTTTGAGATTTAAGGCAGATCTTCTAAAATTATGCCTGAAGTAACTGATATTCAGATAAACGTCGTGATAAAAATTGGTTATTTCTAATTTTGCAATGTGCCAAAGATGTTTACTCATCTTGATCCCTTTTCCTGACTTCCTGGTAATTTCCCCCCTCCAGGACGAGGCTCCTGTGGCTGTGAGATTTTGCTCCTTTTGCTGGAAGGACACACAAGGTGGGATCAGCCGGGTGTGCTTTTCCCAAATTCAAAGAATTATGGAATCCCAGAGTGGCTTGGGTTGGAAGGAACCTTAAAGCTCATCCAGTTCTGCTCCCTGCTATGGGCAGTGACACCTTCCACCATCCCAGGCTGCTCCAAGCCTCAATGTCCGACCCTGGACAATTCCAGGGATCCAGGAGCAGCCACAGCTGCTCTGGGCACCCTGTGCCAGGGCCTGCCCACCCTCTGAGTAAAGAACTTTTTTCCTAATATCCCATCAAAGCCATCCCAGCTTTTCCTGCTGCTCCATCCCTTGCAAATAGTTTCCCTCCAGTTTTCTTGGTCACCCCAAAGCTTCTCCACTCCAGGTGAACAATCCCAGCTCTCCAAGCCTTTCCCCCCAGCAGAGCTGCTCCATCCTCTGATCATCCTCTGGATTCTCTCCACCAGCTCCACGTCCTTGCTGTGCTCAGCTCCCCCCCGGCTGCCATTCCCAAATTCCCCCCGTTTATCCCGCACCTTCTCCGGTTCCCCCGCACCTGCGGGGCGGTGCCGGGCGGGGCGGGACCCTCGGGGGAGGCGGAGAGAGGATCTCCCGCTATTTAACCGGGCTGGCTCCGAGCTGTCCCCGCACCATGCACCCCTTCGGGCCGGCTCCTCCGGGCCGGGACCCTCGGGATGCCGCGGGATGCTCGGCTCCCTTCCCGCAGCCGCCCGCAGCCAACCCGTACCTGTGGCCGGGCGGTCCCGGCGCTCCGTGCCTGCCCTCGGGGGCCGTGCTGGGTGCGGGGGCGCAGCGGGGGTGGCCAGCGCTGTCGCCGCTGTCGCCAGCCCGGCCTCCCTACTCGTACTCGGCGCTGATCGCCATGGCCATCCACAGCTCGCCCGGCCGGCGCCGCACGCTCAGCCAGATCTATCAGTTCGTGGCCGAGAATTTCCCCTTCTACCGGCGCGCCAGGGCCGGCTGGCAGAACTCCATCCGCCACAACCTGTCCCTCAACGAGTGCTTCAGGAAAGTGCCGCGGGGCGAGGACGAGCCCGGTAAGGCGGGGAGCGATGCGGGGAGAGATGTTTGGGGCGATATGTGGGGCAGTGTTTGGGGCGGGAGCGGAGCGATGCGGGGAGAGATGCGGGGAATGATGCTCGGGGAGCGATGCGGGGAGAGATGCGTGGGGAGATGGGGGGAAAGATGCGCTGGGAGATGTTTTGGGCGGGGAGTGGTGCCCGGGGAGCGATGCGGGAGGAGATGCCGGGAGAGATGCGGGGAGAGATGCGCTGGGAGATGTTTCGGGCGGGAGCGGAGCGATGAGCAGGGAGATGCGGGGAGCGATGTTTGGAGCAATGTTTGGGGCGGGAGCGGAGAGATGAGGGGAACGATGAGCGGGGAGATGCGCGGGGAGCGATGTTTGGGGCAATGTTTGGGGCGGGAGCAGAGCAATGCGAGGGGAGATGCGGGGAGAGATGCACGGAGCGATGCGGGAGGAGATGTGGGGGGAGATTTGGGGAGAGTTGTGGGGAGCGATGCACGGGGAGCAATGTTTTGGGAGGGAGCGGAGAGATGCGCGGAGAGATGCGCGGGGAAGGCACGGGGCGATGTTTGGGGCAGGAGCAGAGCAATGAGCGGGGAGATGCGGAGAAAGATGCGGGGGGCGATGTTCGGGGCGATGTTTGGGGCGATGCGCGCACCGCCGGAGCCGCCACGGCGCTGGTTCTGCCCGCAGGCAAAGGCAGCTACTGGACGCTGGATCCCAACTGCGAGAAGATGTTCGACAACGGGAATTTCAGGAGGAGGAGGAAGAGGCGAGCGGAGGCGGCCGGAGCGGCGCAGGGGACCGGGGACAGCGGCGGGGACCAGCGGGGGACACGGCCACCCCCGGCCGAGGCCACCGTGACCGGCTTCACCCCCAGCTGAAACCGGGCACGAGAAAGGGCTGGTTTTGTACGGCAGAAATGTAAGTTTTATATAGAATTACAAGTTTTATAATATAAGTTATATAAGTTTTATATAGAATTGGTAACTACAGGTGCGGGGGATGGGGGTGCTGAGCGCTGCACGGTGTCCCCAGAAAAAATGTCAGAGATTTAAGTGCCTGGTGAAAGGGAAGAATCAACTGTACAAAGTTTTTCTAGGCCTAAAATATAGTAAATTGTGTTTTAAAAGATCGGGTTTACAAAAATCCAACTTGAGTAGATTTGGAGTGAAGGAATGAGCAAACTGAACTTGTCAGACAATACCCTGTGAAGGTCTATGTAGATACATTTATTTTTTATTAATTCCCTATTTGAAAAAAAGCCTTACCCAAGAAAATTTATGCAAAAAGGGGAAATGAAATTTCTGGAATGTAATACAAAATATTTCAGACAGAATCCTTTGTTTCCATTATTATTTTTCCAGGGTTTTCAAGGAGGAAGGCATTCAAATAACCTCTGTTTCCTTTTCCAAGCGGGTGGGATCCTGTCCGAGGGTCCAGGAAATTCATTCCCTGAGGAATGGGCACACATTTTACATGGGAAGGATGGAGAAACTCCTGCCTGGCACAGCTGGACCTTCCCAAGACCCAGTGAAGACACTGGACCTCAGAGCTGAGCAAGAAATAATTTCACTGAATCCACTTTTCCTTCTGCTCCAGGACACAAAGCTCCACATCTGACTGTAGGGGCTGAATTCCCGATTTTCCCCTTGGGATCGTTTTCCCCTAGGACCAAATGCCACTGCAGGACCCTGGAAATGCAGAACCCCAGGGGGCTGCAGGGGCTTCAGACTTGCCCAGAGTGGTTTTTGTTGGCTCACGTGGATCCTGGGGCAGGGAAATCCTTGGATAACTCAGAAAGGACCACACCCCACTCCAGAACTTTTTCCAGGGACAGTTTTAGGTGATGATTCACTGTGTGCATGGAGGTCACCGTTTGTATTTCTCTCTGCTTCTCTTGTCCTCTGATTCTATTTTTGTGTACGGGAAAGAAAAGGAGATTTTTAAAAATTTAATAAATCATTGGAGCAGGGAAGTTGCAATCCCTGGGAGCAAAACCAATGCCTGAAGGAAGAGCTGCAGCAGGTAACGAGGCTCTGGGCTAATTACAGCTGCAGGCTTTTATGGGAAGGGTGGTGGGATACTGGGATGGGTGGGATGCTGTGGGGTTGGGCCAGATTCCCTTGGAAACCCAGAAATAATGGAGGTGGTTGGTCCAGGGAATGGAATCAGGAGCTGGGATGAGGCTCCAGACTGGGAGAGGGGCTGAGGAGAGGAGCTGGAGATGTGGGGGGCTCACCCTGTGAGCCCTCCTGGGGTCACCAAACCCTGCCCTGCTTTGTCACTGGTTCTCTGTGTCTGTGGGAGTTCTAACACAGCTGAGAACTGCACGATGGTCTCGGTGCCATTTCTGCTGTCTCCTGGTCTTGGAAATATCAGAAATCCAGTGGTGGGATTGGTTTCTGTGCTGGGCCAGGAGTTGGAATCAATGATCCTGATGGGTCCCTCCCAGATGAGGATATTCTGTGACTCTATTCTAGAATTCCTGCTGGGATTTAGAGCAATTTGTGCCTCCTGTGCTGTCAGCAACTGGTGTAACATCAAGGCAGCAGCATTTTCACCATTCCCCCCTCAATAAACTAAACAGGGTTGAAAAGGTTTCACTATTTGAAGGAGTACCCAAGAAAAACAAGAAATCCCTGGTTCATTTCAGCCAGGATACACTGGAGAATTGGAATTACATCAGTAAATTATGGACAAGCTTGGGAAATAACAGAGTTCTGGAAACTCCACTCTGAGCTGTGCTTTTCACAGGGGAAGGTGCAGCACTGGCAAGGAAACAACAACTTTGGTTCATTATTCCAGGATAAACCCGTGGAAATTGGGATCTGGGCTGTTCCTTTGTCCAACAGGACAAACATCCAGGATTTCTGTACTCTGGAACAACGTGTTGGCCTAAAGAAGGAAGAGAAGGGGCTGTCAAAGCCTCATAAATCAGGATTTTGGGAACAGGCAGCAATGCATGAAAGGAGAGTTTGCACATTTGAACATTCGATTTTGGGGCTGTGCTTTGAGACCAGCTCAGGGTTGGAGGTTCCCAGGAAACAACCCCATCCCTCCTCATCCCTGGCAGCTTTTCCCCCCAAAAAGGGCTGGACAGATCCTGGCAGTGCAGGGTGACCTCTGCTCACGGGGATTTTGGTTGTGTGCACGCAGTGCCTGTGGGGTGTCCCCTGGATTAAACTGGAGGAATGGAAAATTCCCCAAAAAACCACAGGGAATGGCCCCTGGCTGGGCAGGGGAAGGCAGGCAGTGGTTGGAGAGCAGAGCTGGAGGTTTCACTTCTTCAGCAATGAGTATGAATTATTTTCCTGGCTTTAATGCAGTTATTTTAGTTCTCAGTTCTATTTTAATCCGGTTACAAAAGCAATAAATCTCTATTTTCAGGGTGATTATCACTCAGGAGGAGCCCATCACAAATGCAAACAGGATGTGATAAATCAGATTTACTTCTCCTTTCTTCCTTTTCAGTTTTCCCTCTGCTCCAACACTTGCCTGTGATAAATCCTTGTTAAGCACTAGGATTTCCCTGGGCTTTACTGTGGGATGACACAACTTCCCAGGATTTTTTTTTTTCCTTTGCTGGAAAACAGAACAGGGAATATTAAATTTTATGTTGTGGGAGGAAAATCAAGGCAAAACTGAGTTTCCATGTTCTTAGGAGTCATCAGGGCTGAAGGAAGTTGTAAGTAGTTGTTATTATATAAAAATATCAGGCAGGAAAATATCAGGAAGGCAAAGATCTTTTTTTTTTTTTTTTTTTTTTTTATGGGTTGTCTAGAATTCCCTGCAGCAGGAAATTCAGGTCCTGGAGGGAAACACTTGGTAAAATACGTGGTGGGAGCAGGTAGGATGGGAATGATTCATGTTGGAACCTGTAGAACCCAGCTCAGTGTGGTGTCTGGGCTTTTTGGGGATTGTGGAATTCCCTGGGAACACCCATGGAACAAATCCTGCTCCTGCAGGACTCAGCTCCTCTCCCTCTGCTCCCAGGGGTGTCCTGATGAGGAGCTGGATTTGTTGCTTTGGGGATGGAAATGATTTTTCCTGCTGAAATGGTGCCAGATATCAAAACTGTGAGAATTTGGGATTCCTGTCCCGTTCCCAACACTCAGCTCTGGGATCCTCCTTACCCAGAGCAGCTGTGGCTGCCCCTGCATCCCTGGCAGTGCCCAAGGCCAGGCTGGACACTGGGGACACTGGGGGCACTGGGACAGTGGGGACATTGGGGACATTGGGGACATTGGGACAGTGGCAGGGGTGGCACTGGGTGGATTTTAACCCATCCCGGAATTTGGGCACCCGAATTTGCCAAGCCCAGCTCCCTGTCCCACTCTTTGGGACCCTTTGGAAATGCTGGATTTTTGTTTTCTGGAGGATGTTCTGGGACACTCCTGGAGGGGAACAATTCCAGAGAGCTGGATAAGGAACTGCAGAAGGGGGCAATGGGAAATGGAAATGGGGAGAATGGAGTTCTGTCACCTCTGAGATCAGCAGGGAATGAAAACTCTGCTCCTGCCTGAGCAGAGGCATTGAAAAGCCCAGCTCATGTCTCTAAACCAGGATTAACCTGAATTTTCACCGAATTTTCAGTCAATATGACAGCACGGGGCTTGCCTGTGGTTGCATTTGTTTTAAGGAAAACTCTTCATTTTCACCTGGATAACCACAGAGAAAAAGAGAAGAATTTTTTTTATTCTGGGGTGATTTCTGCTGTGCTTGGTGAAGGATTTCATGCTATGGTCCCTGATATCACCTTAGGTCATCTACAACTGTCAGGTTTTGGTGGAACTATTTTATTTTATTTCATTTAATTTCATTTTCATTATGGCCTGAACTTGCAGTGTTGCTGCTTCTGCTGAGCCCAAAGACATTTGTGAGTTGTTCCATTTTGTTAAAATGAACTCATTAATTTTTCTCCAGACTAAGAAAAGCCAATGCAGAACCATTTCACTTTCATAAGTCACTTTTTGATCACATCACAGCATGGATTATTTTAAAAATAAACCTGGATTTTTGCTATTTATTTCTAGCTGGGATATTTTTTTTTTTTTACTTTAAAATACTCAGTGAAATATCAATAAATTGTATCAAGCATTTGATCTTAGAACTCTACCCTGGAGCTTCTTGCTGATATTAAGATGATTTTCCTACATTTTGAAGGTGATTAAAGTCTATAAAAGTTCTTTACAGTGCCCAAGTGTGTAGGTGAGCAATGGATTTCTCAGATCTTGCACTGGAAATTTTCTCAGACCTTGTGAGGTGCAAAACAGGAGTGAGGCAGAATTTGGGTTGGTTTTGTAGGAGAAGCTGAATTTTTTGCGGTTTATTAAGTACATAGAAATTCATATTAATTAATATTAAATAAAATATAAATAAAAATTAATATTAATGCACAGAAACTCTAAAGGGTATTTGTAAGTGGGAGTTAGAGGGTGATTGCTAAAAAGCAAAGAATCAGAAAAGTTTGTTAGAGGAATAAAAATTAAGAAATTAAAATTACTTAATAAAAAAATAAAAAATTAATGAAAATCGACAAAATTTATAGAAATTAATAAAATTAATTAACATGTAAAAGCTGGAGCTGCTCCTTCAAGGAGTGAGATCAAATCTCAGCTGCTCTTCTTGTGGATGAACTTTGAATTAACTGTATTCTGTGTCACAGGGAGGGATGACAGCAAATATTCTGATTAAATTAGCAAGACAATTCTCTTTGAATCCACTCAGCTGGCCGAGCTAAACCCACCTCAGCTCTGCTTCACTCCCTGAGAAATTCTTCATGAAATTAAATCACTCAAACTCTTTAAAGGCTTTAATTGGCAGAGTTTAGGGTTGCAGGGCTCAAATCATGACCATGCACCTAAAAATCTCTTTTTCTTTGCTTCCTCACACATTTTGATGATTTCAGTCCCCCTGGTAGCAGCATCCCCCCATGTTCTGAGTAAATGCACTCACAGCTATCATGAGACTTTTTTTTTTTTTCTTCCATATGCCCGAGTTTCTCTGTCACTTCCACCGTCCTCCTCCTCCTCCCGCATTTCAATTTTCACCCCAAATTCCAGACTTTTCTCCTGCCCCAAACTTTGCTCTTTCCCAAGTGCTGCACTCGACATTTCCTGTAGGAGTTCACACTCACCTCCCTCGGCGTTTGGGTACGGAAATAACGGTGCTGTGCTGAAAATAAAAACATTTTAAAGCCACATTTCACCACTTTTTTTTGGGTTGTTATTCAGTCCTTTTCCCCTGTTAGGGGCTGTGTGAGGAGCAGGTGCCAACAACTCCCCCTGTTTGTGCTCCAGCCCTTCTGGAAACTCCTTCCCACCCTGGCACTCCTCTCTGGGCACTCGTTTTTCACTCTGGAGCAGGTGATGCTCTCAGGGTGCATCTCTGGTGTTTTTCTTGGAGGAAAAAGTTCTCAAATAAAGTCAAATTAATGTGGTGTCACCTCCCAGTTCCCATTTATCCTCCTGTGTTTGCTCTGCCTTTCGGACTCATCGTTTTTCGTGTAATAACTCTTCTGCCTTTCAAATAATGCTGGGACTATCCAGAAAAGTGGGGAATTAAAGCATATCAAACACCTATGGATATGTTTATAAAATTAAATAGTGCCAGGGCATAGCCAGGGACACCAGAACCCTACTGGTTTATACTGGAATGAATCACAGAATCCCAGACTGGTTTGGGTAAAAGGGACCTTAAAAAAATGTCTCATTCCAGGGGACACCTTCCAGTATCCCGAGAGCTCCAGCCTGGCCTTGGGCACTTCCAGGGATCCAGGGGCTTCTCTGGCTGTGCAGGAGGAGAAATTTCCACGAGTTTGGAATTTTTCACTCCTTCGAGCTCGACACAAATTCTGTTATTTGCAGTTTCCCTTTTTGTTTTTCCCCCCCTCCAAGAACATAAAAAATAATCTGCCTTTTTTGCAGATTTTGGCAAGGTTTCAATGCTGTTGTGACAGAAGCCAATGAGGGAGTGCACAGCCTGCACCTTGTCCCCTCCGGGGTGTCACAGTGTCACCTCTTTCTGTCCCTCGTGGTGGTTCCACCCATCCCATCCATTCTCAGAGGATGCAGCTCTGAGCTGAAGTCAACACCTTGCAAGACCTGCAGCAACTTTGGAGAGAAGTCAACCGGATCAAAATCACTTTGGGAATTTCCAGTGATGAACTCGCTCCAGTTTTTGGTTTGCTCAGAGGGGACTGTGCCATCATTTCAGATTTCTGACTCAAAAAAACCCTTGAAAAAGTCACTGAAGCCCTTCACTCCAAACAAACTCATCACTGCCTTTTTTTTCCTCGCAATTTTGGGGGAAAACCAACAGTTCTGTGGACTTGTGTTTCCTCTCAGCCCGGGGGTGTCACTTTGCAGAATGATCATTTCGGGGTCAGGGCTCGCTTAATTCATCATTTCTCACCCAGCTCTGACACCTGCAGCGCTGCATCCTGGAGGCTTTTGGTGACTCAAAGTGCCCCAAAATCACGGGGATTTCTCTTACCAGCGCCCTTCTGTTTTCAGAGTAACTTCCAAGAGTTTTCTCCTGCTGGCTGGAAAATAACAACAAAAAAGGGGGGGGGGAGAGATTCCATCCTCCTGAAATGTTCTCACACCCCTGAGATCCTGAAAATAATCCTCACTCTCCACATTCCTCCCTGCAGAAAGACATCAAGAAATTCAGGAAAAATTTTATCCACCCCTCCTGCTCCAAGAGAGGAGGCTGCAACGATTCTTGAAATCTGTTCGAATTTTGGATTTGTTGAATTTTTATTTTACTGACCCACTTTCAGCTGCTCAGCTGAGTTTCCCTGTGCCCACAGCCCAGCCGTGGAGATTTAGGATTTTTGTGTCCCATCCTTTAGGGAAAAGGGATTCTTTTCACAGGATCCCAAAATCTTTGAGGATGGAAAAGACTTCAGTGATCACCAAATCTGTTAGTGGTAATACATATTAGTGGTTAAGGTTTTGGGTTTTTTTTTTGTTTTTTTTTTTTTTTTTGTTTTTTTTTTTGTTTTTTTTTTGTTTTTTTTTTGTTTGGTTTTTTTAATTTTTGGTTTTGGTTTTTGATTTTTGGGTTTTTGTTCTTGTTGTTTGTTTTGGTTTTTTTTACTTAGAATTAGAATTTAAGTACGAGAGATGCATTTTTATGTTTGGACTTGGTTGTTTATTCATTTTTATTTCTAGCACAGAGATTTTTGCAGTGTTTTTAGCTAACAAATCAAAAGAGGGAAAATGTTGGCAGTTTTTGCTCATTACAAGGTCTTTTAAAGATAAACTATCTAATTAAAAGCTATCATTTATATTATTTATACTTTTGACTCAATGACTAAACACTTGTGACTCTCACTGTGGAATCTTTTATTTAACTAAAAACTATTACTTAAAACAAAGAAGAAGGAACAAGAAGGAAGAAGAGCCAATGTCTAAGAACTTTTATTTTGTTCCATACTTGTTACTATATTTTAAAACCTTAAATTTTAAACCTTTTACTGTGTGATATTATATGCTTTTATTTAAACTACACATTAATGATTTTAACTTTATTACTTAATTTTGGAAGCATTTTTAAAGTTAAAAGCAGCACTCTTTTGAGTCAGAAAGCACAAAACTCCCAGGCTTCAGGGTTCCAACAAAAATCCAATTTGTGACTGATCCTCACCTTGTCACCCAGAGTACAGAGAGGAGGTAAGGAGAGAAAAATCACCCTTAAAAACATCTGGCTGTGAAATAAAAATCACATTTTTTTGTAGCTGTGGGTGATGCTGTTTGGACCTGGGTATATTTTTGTGGAAGTAAAGAAAAAAAAAAAAAAAAAAAAAAAAAATCACCCAGCACAAGGATGGGAATTCTTAATGAAAGAAGAATTTCATTCAGTCTTAATGGAAGGGGAAACCAACAATGTGGGGAAAAATAAAAAATAAAAAAGAACAAATCTCTGAAGAAATCAAACAATGATGAGGAGCTGGGAGGTGGCCTGGCAGGGAGGAGGTGGCAGCCACTGGCAGCTGAAATGAGGCAATGAAGGCTCTGCCTGGTGCCTCCAGGCTCTCCCAGCCCCTCTCTCAAGTTAATTTCACTGTTAATTAACTTTCCCTTTCCCCACAGCATCTCAGCGTCCAGTTGGTTTTAGACCTACCACGAAATAAATTCTCTTTCCTGGATTTAAAAAGATTTCTATTTTAATTTTCCTAGTAAAGAACTGTTATTCCTACTCTCATATCTTTGCCTGAGAGCCCCTTAATTTCAAAATTAGAAGAATTTGCAGGTTTACATTTTCTATTTCAAGAGAGGCTCCTGCCTTTCTTAGCAGACACTTTTCAAACCAAGACAGGGAATTTCTGGGAATAAAAAGGAGTTTGTGCTGTTCTGGAGTCACTCAAACCAAAAGTTTAGTAACACAAAATCCCTTTGAATTCTGTATTTTTGTTGTCTTTGGGGTTTCTTTAAGTGATGCTAAAGGTTTGTTTGAGGAACAAATTTTGGGAATACTTGGTGAGGTGAGTGCTCAAGGCTGACTCCTGGGAAATCATCATTTCACATTTCCTTTTCTGCTGGAAACAATTTGTTGGTTTTTGCCTTGTTTTTTGTTGTTGCTGCTGGCTTTTTTTTTTTTTTTTTAAGTACACCACACATAATTCCATATTTGCCATGGATTTTAAGCAGAAATCCTCCTCTGTCCATCCTTTGGATAGGGTTCATCTCAAAGCTGAATCAGATTTGTTGCTGGGGCTGAAATGAGATTTTTGGGGCCAGCTCTTGGCTTTGCAGTTTCTTCTTTCTTCACCGTGGGCTCTGTGAAATCCCAGATTTCCCTGGCTGAGGATGCCAACCTGCCAGAGGACAATCCCAAGAGCACAGCTCTGTTTCCACCCCATTTCCAGAGATCATTTGCAACCTCTTGCATTTCAGGATCGTTATTTTCTATCAGGGCAGCAGCCTCTCATTTCAGAATAAAAATTGTCCTTGAGAGGCACTGATGAAATGCTGCTGCACTGAGTTATCTCCATCAGCAGCTGCTGGGGATAAATTACATTTTAATGATCGTATTTGGGGTAAAATTAGCTCCTGGTTTGCATTATTAATTAGGCTAACACACCTTTGCTCATATTCTGCTTTTCCTGATAGTCTGTGCTGGCTTTAAGTGAAATTATTTCTGCTCAGGGGGAATGGCTTCAAATGGAGAGAGGGGGGATTTAGTGGGATTTTGGGAAGAATTATTCCCTGGAATGCCCAAGGCCAGGCTGGATGGAGTTTGGAGCACCTGGGACAGTGGGAGGTGTCCCTGCCATGGCAGGGGTGGCTCTGGGTGATTTAAAGTTCCCTCCCAACCCAAATAATTCCATAATTCCATAACTCTGAGGGTGGTGCCCGTTGTCCCTTGAAGAAGGAAAACCAAGTCACAGCCAAGGGAAAAAACTGTGTCCAGCTCCCTGCAAGGAAGCAGTGGGATGAAAAAGCTGAGTCTGCAAGAAATCTTAAATAAACAGACGGATAATTAAAAAAAAATTATATAAAAAACAAATGAGTGTTACAGATCACAAAGTAAAAATATTTACTTTAAAGTACAACCCCATTCCCAAAAATCCAGGGGCTGATAAGAGCATTTGGGGAAAGAAAAGAGAGAAAGAAAAGAAAAGAAAAGAAAAGAAAAGAAAAGAAAAGAAAAGAAAAGAAAAGAAAAGAAAAGAAAAGAAAAGAAAGAAAAGAAAGAAACCCCAGTGGGAATTGGAAAACAACAGCAATAAGGCAAATTCTGAGCAAATAAAAGCAGAGTGGTGGAAATTATTTATAGAAAGAAAAATCCTTTCTAATCCTTTTAGAGCAGGAGGCTGCACAAATTTTGTGCCATCCACCCAGGCAAGGATTTGTCCCTACAGCAAATAAACTCTGGAGTTACAAATATTTCAACTACAGCCACATCTCTTTGACAGCAGCACCACAATTTAAAGAGAATTTTGCAGATTCCCACTATGGATGTGCATTAAAACTCCTCAGATCTGGACTGGCATTTCTCATTTGTTTTTCTGAATAATTCTATTTTTTTTTTTTTTTTAGGTGTCCAGTACTATCAGAATTCTGGAATGATTGATCAAAACTGAAATGTCCTAAAAAGAGTGTGAAGTCAAATTTCAGCTGAGAATATTCTCTTAAAAATCTGCTGGCAGTGAATCCATTGGCTGTGGGGATGTAAATTTGTGCTTCGTGTTTTCTTTGTTTGGAAAAAATCATAGAAGGATTGGTTTTGAATTTTAATTTTTTTTTTTTTTTGTTAATTAGTTGGCAAAGGATTCACCTGCTGATGTATAAAAATCAGCCCTAACCACAGGTGCAGCTGGGATTTATTCTGCTTTCCTTTGTAACCCGTGCTCCTCAAACCTGGAATCACCTGCTGGGAGAACAACAATTCCAATTCCCTCCCCAAATCTGCCTCTGCCAATTAAATAATCAAAGATATTAAATCCCTTCCTTGTGCTTGCTGCTTCTCCCTCAGAGCAACTCCAGCCATGGCAAATGGTGAATTTTCAGCTCCATTTGAAGAAGTTTTTTTTGGAAAATTAGTTTATTTTTGGGTGGAGAGCCCAGTGCAGGAGTCAGAACTAGAAATATTTGTGCTTTAGTGCATTTGTATTGCATTTCTTTCCCTGCTTGAAAAGCTTTTTATGAAGAAGTGATGAGAAAAAAGAGTGGCTAAAGGAATATTCAGTGTGTAATCCATGGCACAGGATAAATCAGGAATTCTCTTTATTTCAACCTTCCAGCCAGGACCAGGAAACTGAAGAGCTCAGTCCTGACAGAGGTGGGTGTTTAACACATTATTTTATTATGAATTATTGTCATTATCATCATTATTGTCATTATTATTGCTATTGTTATTACTGTTTTGGTTCTGTTATTGGGGTTTTTTTTGTTGTGGTTTTTCTATTTTTTTATTTTTTTGGGAGGGAAATTCAGTTTCTCACAAGCTCCTCCCCAACTTATTTAGAAGTTCCTAAAGAATTTTATTTCTCAGTAAAAGCTGCTATGGGGAGCAAGAAAAAGAATCTTTGTTCAGCCCCTCCTGCTCTGCTGTTCCATCACCTGTCACTGCAGGGGAAGAGCAGAATTCAGACCTGAGGTCACTTAATTGCTGCCAAAACCTTTGGGGAGAAACCAAATCCCTTGGGAATAATTGCTGCTGGCCCCTGGTGGGGTTTGAAATGTCTGACAGAGATCTCAGTGCCAACATGGAGAGGGAATTTCCCCAGGCAAAATACCTGTGAGTCTTAAAAAAATGTTGATTTTTTTTTATTTTTTTTTTTTTGGCTTGTCCAAATGTTCCCCACATGGGCTGAAATTCTCATTTCTCTACAGACAGAGGGAGAATTCCAGAACCAGAGGGTAAAGCACATTTTGGAGATGGGCAGGAGGAGGCAAGTGAGGCTCTAAATTCTTGTGTTTTAGCTCAGGATATTCTGGATTTATGCCCCAATGAACTTTGTTATTTATTTACTTGTTTTCCTCTTTACCTCAGCTGTGTTGAAGTGTCTTTACACTTATTTCAGCCTGCAGTGGTATTTTTGTCACTGCAGAAACATCAAAATGTGCCAATCTCAGGAAAAAAGAGATTTTCAACCAAACTCCTGCTACAATGAGACAATTATTTCTTTTTCTTTTTATTTTTTCACTGTGATTTGGACAGGTTTTATCCTGCAGCAGGGGGAAAAGAAAAATGGCTTTCTATGTTTTTAAGCTTTGTGCTGATTTTTGTGATGAACAAATTCTGACTGGGAATTTTAGGTGCATTTTTCCCATTCCCCGGGAATTTTAGGTGCATTTTTCTGCATTTTTCCTTTTCCTAGGAATTTGAGGTGCATTTTCCCCCATTCCCTGCATTATTCTCTGTAGGCTCCTCCTAATTAGGTTATTTCCTCCTAATTTTGGTTCATTTCCCTGCACCAACCCCAGCTTTGCAGAGAATATTTTGTTTCCCCACCAAACGCTGACTTCCTTGTAGGATTCTTTATTTTCTGACCAGCCAGAGAGTTTTGGGTACGAAACCAAGGGATTTCCAAGCAGAAACACAACCCGTGGCTTAACGAATTTTAAATTTTAAATCCCCCGGCAGAGCTGAATGCGGGGTTTGGGAACAGAGCTCTGCTGATCCCCAAATCCTGACCCTACAACATTCCTGGGTGCTTCTGCTCCCTTCCAGAATTTCCTGTGCTCTTTCACCCCTCGCCTGCACCTCGGTGACCTCGGCAATGTCTTCATTTCTCATTTCCCACCCTTGTGTCCATCCTGGAGGCAGAGAATTCCTTTCAACCCTCTTGTTCTCACATTTACCTGAAAACCCCGTGCCCTGGGGTAAATCCTTTATTATATATATATTTTTTTATTTTTTTTTTAAACACTCTGGAGACTTTTTACAGGTTGCAGTCACGTTTGTTTTAAAGTCTTCAACTGCTCCGTTTGACTGCCCTGAAATGTGTTTGCTCCCTGAAGGGTTTTTTTCCAAGCAGGCTGAGATTCTTGGGGATCAATGTGAGAACCATTTGTGCCCTTAAAACTTCGTGGAGCATTTCCAGAGGTGTTAATTCCACTGGGAGCTCTCCAAAGTGCCTTGGGAGTGGAGTGAGGATTTCTTTTAATTTCATTTAATATTCTATTTTCTGTGTTTGAGATGAGCATTTGGGGTTTGAGAGCTGAGCTGATAAATTGTGTGTGGGTTTTGTTGGGAATAATTATCTGGGAACTCAAGAAAAACTCTTCTGAGTCAGATTTATAACAAAGCTGAAGGAGATTTGGTATCTCCTAACAAGACATCCAGGATGGGAAAATCAGCAGGACTTCTCCAGAACTGTAAAATTGGGATAAAATGCAGCAATGGGATTGTAAAAACCAACTGTTCATTCCTGGGACTCACAGAGAAACCTCAGGGCTCCTCAGGTCACTGGGGTGTGAAATAAGAATGGGGTTGGGAAGAGCTGGGTCTGATCAAACCCAACAGAACAGAGAATTTTTGGAAAAACACAACAAAACCCAAACCATTCCATTGCAGTTGTACACATTCATGTTCTGTTGGAGTTGTTTGGCATTTAGGAGTTCATTAACCTACTGGAAATATTTCAATAATAATAATTTAAATAATGTCCATCTCACTGCTCAGAACAGATTTTCATCTCTTACCCTCAACCTTCTTCTTTGAAAGTGGATCCTTTTTTTAATTGATGGAGAGACTTTTCCCATCTGGTCCCATCTTGGATTTCAGCACCATTGGATGCTGGGAGCTTTTCACTGCTTGAAGGATAAAAAGATTCCTGACACTGACAAATTGAGCCCTTTTATTTGCTGGACTTCCAACAGAAACCTGCCTGCCACATCCAGGAAGGAATGTTCAATATTTTCCTCTAAAAAAAAAGGGATTTGGAGGAAGCAGAATCCCTGCAGGCAAATTCCCCATCCCTGCCCAGCCTGTACCTGTCCCTGGGGGAGGAGGAGGCTCAGCCCCTGGACAAAAGCAACAATTCAACATTTCTATTCCAAATTTATATTCCAAGACATGTCCCACTTTTATTTATGGAAGTTTCAGGCTGCAAAAAAAAATGAACTTTCGAGTGTTGAAAATGCGGGGGTTGAATTTTGCCAGCCGTAATTAAATCACTGAGATGATTTATCCCCTCTGTGATCACATCTGAGGGATCTTTTCTCCCAGCCTGGGGAAATAAATAAAACTCACAGATGAGAATGGGAGTGCTCTTAGCCTGAATGAACACTAACAAGTAGCTCCAGCTGCTTGTGGTTTCCAGGGGAGGAAAATCCAAACTAAACCCTTCTTCAAGCTGCTTTATGACTTTCAGATGAACACATTTGCATCAAAATTCATCTCAGGCACGGGTCCATGGACAAAAAAAAGTGTGTTGGTCTCTCCCTTTTTTTTGGGGTTTTCAGAATTGCCAGGGAATATTTTCTGGATGATCAAGAGGCTTCCTGTAGCCCTGCCAGGGCACGGTTGGGACTTCAGAGCTTCCCAGAGGGAAAAAAAAAAAAAAATTTCCTCTTGAAATTGTTTTGGACAGGTGTAATAAATCAATATAAACGATGGAATCAACCTCTGGGCTTTATTCCTGCAAGTCCACGCCAGGGAACATTTCTTGGAATAAGTGATGACATCTTCCTTAGAGAAAAGAGGGATGAAGTGAATTATCTACAGAAAAGGTCAAGGCTCTGTTCCCTGCCTCTCCTTTAAAAATCTTTTTGAGGAAAATCGAATGTGCTGCCCTTTCTTACACCTGACTCTCTTTACCTGCTGAACCCTCTCTGATTAAGGACTTGGATTCTCTCCTGCATTTTGCATTTTCCCATCAGCCTTACCTGGGCAATAAATTGCATCAAAACTCTTCTCACCCTGCATTTCATTAAAAAATAACTGAAGAGTCCCCCCAGAATTAACCAGAAGCTGCAGCTCCTTTTCCTTTGTTTTCAGTAATGGAAGTTATTTCCAGATTAGGAGGAGTCACCCTCTGGCTGAAGAGAAATAATTTGAATTCCCTATTGCTGGTAGGATCCTTTCCCATTCCTTATCTCCCATTAAACCCAGAGGTGTTCTTAAAATCCAATATAATTTCAGCTCTGCAGGGAGCTCCGTGATAGTTGTAACAGAAGAGGCTGAAAATAACATTTAAATCTTCATTGATGTGGCCATTTCAATGTGGCTTTGAATGATATTTTTGTGTTTTCTCACCTGTTCAAAGTTTCATTTCCAGCAAAGTGCTGGAAAAATCAAAAAGTTTGTTGCAAAATGCAGGGGGTGTGGGCACTGGAGCAAGTCTCAGCTTGTGAGGGCAGGAGGGGATGGGGATTCCTGAGGTGGAATCAGAGAAAAAAAAAAAAAATCTGCTGTGAGCAAAACCTGGGGCCCTGCTCCCCTCCCAGGCAGGAATGACAAATGGAGATGGATGGAGATGAATCCTCAGCTTTCTTCCCTCTATGGCAGCCCAATAAAATATCAATTTATTTGCTCAGAAACCTCCTTTAGAAAGGAAATTTTGATTTTTTTCAGACACCCCCAGCCAGCAGCAGCTTCCTCCTTGTGTTTGGTTCCATTTTATTTTCTTGGAGATTTAACAAAGGCAGCTTTAATTGATGGCATCTGCCACTGATACCTTCTCTCTTTCTTATACCCTGGGAAGAAATAACCATGTTTATAAAATATTTGTGAGTGATATGGTTCTATTCTTATTTGAGATGATGGTTTTGCTCTCACTTGTATCGATCAAGAAATAGAAGTGAGCGTTGCCTTGGTTACCTTTGCAAAACTCAGTATTTTTATCCTTATTTGTCAGATTTGTGCTGTATAAAATCCCCTTTTCTTTTTGAATCTGTGTTTCTGACCGTTATTAACCAATAACTTTGTCAATTCTGATTAATTTTTTTAAAAGATATTGTATTTTCACTTTCCTCCGGGCTTTTTGGGGCAAGTTTCCTCTTATTATTACATATAATATTGGGAATCAGCCAGAAACTTTTCCCAGGAACCCCCCACTCCATTCCACCCCTTTGTGCTCATTCCCACGGAGCTGGCATGTCAATTAGAGCCTTAAAATTAATGTAAATTGGGAAATAATTTTTCTTTCTGTGAGTCTTAAGGAGGTGAAATAAAATATTCCTCGGCACGGAGAGTTAAGAAAGTTCCCCCCGTCCCTCCTTGCCTTTCTCACCGGTCACTTTGCACTAAAAAAAAAACAGGAGTGCAAAGCCAAGGAATTCTAGGAAGGAGCCTGCTGCCCTCTCATGGCTCCTGGAGCAAACAGCCGGCAGGAAAATGGGAATAAAAAGGTGGGAGGATCCTCCTTTACCGGCAAAATTCCCTTTTCAGAACCAGGACAGGCTGAGCAGGAAGGGAAAACTCCACGGGCTGAGTTATTCCAGGGAATGCTGTTTGGTGGGATTTTATTTCTTCATTTTTTTCAGTTCCTTCTCTTCCAAAAGGTTGATTTGATGTTGGGCATCACAGGAACTGCTCCTCCAGCAGAAAATTCCTAAATTCCTGGAAGACTCATTAATTCTCTGGGATAATTGGGTGATGCAGGATTTTTGTGTCCCATCCCTGGAAATGCCCAAGGTTGGGTTGGATAATGAGATAACAAAGGTCAGTTATCAGGAACTGCCTGGATTTGGAAACTCCTGCTCTAAATTAAATTTCCAAATAGGAAAACTCTGGAATTCCCCATGTCCTGGAAGGGAAAAGGCTGCTCAGGAGCCATCCAGGACAGGGATGAACAACAGGAATTCCAACTGTCCAGGAATCTGCTGAACCAAAAGCTCAGCAGAAGGAGAAAGCAGAAAAAGCAGAAAATAACTTTTGCCATGGTTCACTCCTCCAAACTGCTGCCTCCCTATAAATACTATCCTATAAATATTATTTTATTATTATATAATTAATTTTAATCATATTTAAAAGATGGTTTTTAGGTGTGCCAGCAGGCAGAGTGCATCCCCATTTCAGCCACTTATAGGCTGAAGGAAGGGGGGGAAAAAATGGGGAAAGGGAGAAAAGGTAAGGTTAAAAAAAAGGGAAACAAAGTAAAAAAAGGAGGGGAAAAAAATAGGATGTAACCGAATCCAAGCCTGCATTAGGTTTTAGGAGCTCAGAAAGGAATTATTGGCCTGGCTCTTGCCTGGGAATGAATGGAGCTGTTCAGGGCACTTAAACTCGTAATGAACACAAATCCCAGCAGTTCCCCCTCGGGTGGGAAGGGGAAAAGCTGGCACTGTCAGCGCTCCTGAAAGGAAAATCAAGCTCCCACCTTCTCTGTGCCAGGTAATTTTCCACATCCATCCCTTGCCGGGGGCTGAGGTGTTAAATAAATCACTTGGGTGCTTCTGCTAAAGTGATCCTGATTGAGTTGCAGCGTTTCAAACAAGTGTATATAACATTAAGTGGGCCATACATCCTCAGCTTGCTTTCTCCAGGGCCACAGGACAAGGAGGGATGGCTTTAGATTAAAGAGAGATTTAAGATATAGATTAGGAAGGAATCTTTCCCCTGTGAGGGTGGGCACAGGTTCCCAGAGAAGCTGTGGCTGCTCCTGGATCCCTGGAAGAGTCCAAGGGGTTGGAGCACCCTGGGATAGTGGTGTCCCATGGAATGAGATTAATTTTAAGCTCCTTTCCAACCCTACCATCCTCTACTTCTGTGATTTTATTTATAATATTTATATATATATTTCTAGCTTTCTAGTTCACTCTCAAAGTTTCACCCTGGATAAAAGTTACAGCATACAGCAGAAATGCTGAATAAAGGCAGCTTTTCCTTGAAACCACCGAGGATCCTCAATACCTGGTAAATTAACATTTAAACTAAAAAAAATACCTGGTAAATTAACATTTAAACTCAAAAATACCTGGTAAATTAACAGTCACCCTAAAATCCAGCAGCAATAAGACACATTGCAAAGCTCCAGACAGGCACATGCAATAATTTCTGATGTGGGCACAGCTCCTCGACAGCATCCAGAGCTGGTTAATTCACAATTATAGGGAAAAAAAAAACCAACCCAAGAGCCAGTGCAGCTTTGCTGTTAGCCAGAGGCAAAGAGAGTCAGTCAATAAAAGCAATCCCTGTCCCCCAGGAGCTATTCCACTAAAGAGCCAGCAGCTCCTGCTGCTTAAAAACCTCTGCTGGAATTAACAATCGATGTTCTAAATCAAGCCCAGGATCACAGACACAGCTAACGATTTCTGTTCCAGGGGTATCAGAGGGTTGGAAATAAATATTCCTCTGCCTGCCCTGGGGTGGGGGGTGAAAGGGTGGAGAGGCTGAAATCAGGATTAAATAAATCCCAGAATGGTTTGGGGTTGGATGGGACCCTGGGCTCACCCAATTCCAGGGGCAGGGACACTTCCCACTATCCCAGGGTGTTCCAGCCTGGTCTGGGACCCTTCCAGGGATCCAGGAGCAGCCAGAGCTTCTCTGTAAATTATAAATTATCACTCCCCACTGCACACACTGCCCTGCTGCTGCTTCCCAGCGCTGGCAGGGGATTTTAGGGAAGTGTTTTAGGGAATTTTCGGGTGAGAAGTTGGTGACAGCTCTGTGTGTTCACTCCTGCTGTGCCTCGCTGGGGTTGGGGGGGGGTTCATCCCCCAATGTGGGGATGCTCCTCAGCCCCATCCCTGCAGCAGCATCTGCCACACAGCAGCTCCTGGTGCCTGGGGAGGGAATTCCTGCCCTCAACTGGAAATAAAACATCCAGGGAAGAATCCTGAGGTAGCTTTGTTGGTCACCTGTAACTTGAACTCCCGTTTAAATCAGGTTTTTTTAGTGTTGTGGGTGACTTTGATCTGTAGTCACATCAGAGCAGCTGAGTCCCCGTTCCAGGTGACTTTCTGGTGTCTGCAGGGAAACAAGAGAGCTCCAGACTGATTTTAACAGAGCCACAGGCATCCAAAAGCAGGGTTTATTTTATTTCCCAATTCAGTGTTCAGATGCAGCAGAAACTCCCAGGCAAGGGGAAGCTCCTGCTCTCCAGAGCTGGAATATTATTCCAAATCCACACCTCCACCAGTCACTCTGAGCTCTCCAGACCTGGAATTCTTGTTCCTCTCCTGTATTATTCCAACTCCATCCCTCCACCAGGTCACTCTGAGCAGAGCTGTGCTGTGTGATGGATGCTGCCTGGGCCCAACACTGAAAATGTGAAAATTTTTTGCACCCAAAGCAAACCTGGCCAATGTTTGGTTCCACCATAATGTTTGCAGCCCTACCCGGCACTTCCAGGCACACAGAGCAAGGATCAGCCCTGATTTTACTGACCTGTGCCTCCCCTCAAGTTTTGGAAACCCTCTTTTATTTTTATTTTATTCCCCACTCTGCCCTCATCACCCTTTTAAGTGGGAAGGAAAATCCCTGTGCTTTTAAAAGAGCACAGCTGCACAAAGTGCAGGCTGCTTTCATCTCCAAACTTTCTTTTTCTGACATAAATAGTGAGGATTCACCTCTTGTGTCTCCTCATCCCCTCTTCAAAATGCTTTTTTATCTCCACAAGCACCTCTTGTATCACAGGACAGATATGGAGCATGACTGAAAAGTCACACTGGAAAGGAAAAGGAGTTTTTTTTTTCTTTTTAAAGGAATAAAAAAGTCTCTGCAGGCTGCAGAGGTGAGGGGCAAAGGAGCAGCAGTTCTGACCACGGTGCACACGTGCTCTGAGCAGGATTTTGCACTTTGGATCTGCCCCAAGGTGCCATTCCTGGGAGGAACGAGAAGGGAGTTCCCCCACTCCTGGGCAGTTCTGCAGTCCTTGTGAGCACACGAAATGCTCCTTAAACTGGGCAAAGGGATGGCCCTGGGCAGAAATCAGCTCTGATAACCCAGCTGGGGGCACTTTGTGCCAGGCAGAGAGGAGTGGAGAGGGGCTGGGCACACCTGCCCCAGGTGTGGCTCTGCCCTTTGCTCTTGGCACTGCTCAAAGGTCAAACGGGATTTTCTGTGCATTCATAACCTGCAGGCACGGGGGTTTCTCTGCTGTCATGGAATTGTTGAATCATTCAGGTTGGAAAATCCATCGAGTCCAAGCATTCCCCAGCACTGCCTGTGTCCCCAGGTGCCACCTCCACAGGGCTGTGACATCTCTCCAGGGATTTTGGCCACAAGTGCTCCCGTGCCCAGGAGCCTCCAGACCTGCAGGAGATCCCTGAGGAGAGCAAGGAGAAAAGGGAGCAGCAGCAGCTCAGGGACCATTTCTGATCCCAAGGGATCCAGGTGTTTGCAGTCTGTGTCCCTCCAGATCCCAAACCCCACACTAGTGGGGATTTAATTAAAACAATGGCTTTGATCTTCCTGCTAGGCCCATCACAGCAGCTAAACCCAAAAGTGGTTTGGTGTCCTCAAAACAATCTGGGAATTGAAGTGTGCCCACGGTTCAGAGCAAACAGAAATTTGCTGTCCACACTAAAATCATTTTCCTTCACACCCCCTTGTCCAAGGTGTCCTTAAAACAGAATAACATCCTTTGGTGCATTTTCAATGGGTCTTTCCTGCTCTTTCTTCTTGGAATATCTGGCATGGTCATAGAAATAGATGATGATGAAAGAAGCAATGTTGAGGAAAAGGATGAGCAGCATGATCCAGTAGGAATATCCATAGTTGTGTTTGGATCCAAGGGCTGTCTGCAGAGGGATGGAACATCCTCCACGGGCCAGATCTTCAGACAGCCTGTTTCCTTCCACATTCACAGGGAACAGGATCATGGCTAAGAGGATGAGGACTCCTGGAAAAGAAAAATAGAAATTTTACAGGAGGAACTATAGTGCTATTTGTGTAGTGATTTATAGTCTGCTTTAATCCTTGTCCTAGACCAGAGGTTTTAATATCAACTTATCTTGAAAAATGTTGATTTTTTTAAATCTTGAAATTTATCCCGATAATATCTTAATTTTTTTTTTTTTAATGCTTAAGGAGTATTTAATACTTATCTAGTATTAGTAATTAGCAAACTGTGGGGGCATTTACATTTTTGCCCCACCCAACAGTATCTGACAGGTGTTTTGATATAATCAATGATATAATCTAAAATTATTAGTTTCTCACTGATTATTTTTAGATAATGCCATTTAATGCAACTTTTTTTCATTTAATTTAGTGCTGATGAGTATTGTGTATTCACACCTTTGGTGATTTGTAAATGTCTGATATGAGCCCAAATTAATGGCTGGGGAGTCTCACAGCTGGATAGATATCTATCACAGCTGGATAAATATCACAACTGGATAAAGCCCTGAGCAGCCTGGTCTGTGCTCAGGGTTGGCCCAAGAGCTTAGACTTGAAAAATTCCTTTTCTTCACAACTTTGAATTATTGGATCAGTGTGGGATAAGCCAAAATGTGATGTCTCATTCGATCTGGCTCTATTTCTTACAGCCTCCCAAATGGAAAAGTTCAGTTCCTTTGACATTTATCTGAATATTGCTGTTGAATCTCTGCTTTCCTTGTGCCAACAGAGCTGTAATGTCTGAACTTTGGTGGAACAGTTCCATTCCTTCTCTCCAGGCACCTCACCCTACCCCAGCTCACGCTGGAACAGCTTCATTTTATTATTCAGGAGAACATTGGTAGGAGAATTAGGAACCTCCAAGATGACCTCCCACATTAAATCATGTGTAATTTCCCATAAAAATACACCCACAGCAAAATGAACTTCCAGGTCACAGCACTTGCAGGACTGTTAAAAGTTACCACAGCCCTCAGCCAACACTAGAATTTATGTTCACCCCAATATTTCTTTTGGCCGGCCCAAATTTCAGCTTTCATTTCAGTCAGAGCTCACAGGTTCTGGTGCTGGGCTCAGGAAAATCCTTCCCGTGGGATGAGGCAATAATCTGCTTGTCTCAGAAGGGAATCATTGTCTAATTAAGCTTTTTATTTTAATTGTTTCTCAGTTGTTTCAGCATCTATGTTAAAAAAATGGGTGATTTTCACACCTCCACCTGTACTTGTAATAATTGAGATTATCTGCACTGTTCCCTTCCCACCGAGGTCTGGTTTTATCCCCAGGACAGGCTGGTGCTGCTGGGGACACGTTTCCCTGGACCCAAAAAGCTTTTGAAGGATAAAATAGCCGTGCTGAAGCACTCTGTAGTCAGATGTCTTAAAAGGAAATTATTCAAGTACAAACCTATTATTAGAGGAACTCATCCTCTGGAGGGTGACTGAGTGTGAGAGTTTGGCCAGAGCAGGGCAGGGAGGGTTGGGAGCAGCCAGGCTCAGTCCAAGCAGGAATGTGGCTTTTCCACCTCCAGGAGCTCTTGGATGGGTTTACAGCTCTAATGACTTCTTTTTAAATTTTTTTTTTTTTTTCATGCTTAGGGAATGTTTAAACCTATTTTCACCCGTGATTTTTACTTTTATGAAAGAGGGAACTAATTTTTTGCCACGACTCACCCCTCCAAACTTCTGTCTCCCTAAAAATATTATTTTTATTATTATTATAGAATTCATTTTAATCATATTCAAAAGGTGGCTTTTCAGGCGTGCCAGCGGGCAGAGTTACAAAACAAACGCAGGGAGCAGAACGCATTTCCAGCTCGTAGCCCCATATAAAATATTGGGATTTCAGCACCCAGCAGCACTCACCACAGGCGGAATTCCAGGTGTAGACTCCCACGGCTCCCAGGAATGTCTGGTAGGGGTTGCTGACGGCGTTGGTGCAGGTGAAGCCGGCGCTGAGCAGGGAGCTGAGCAGGGCCAGCACCAGCAGGGCGATGGTGGCGATGTTGAGGCTCCTGCTGCTGCCACTGCCCAGGGCATCCGCCACTGAAACGGGACAGGGACACGGACAGGGTCAGGGACAGGGACAGGGTCAGGGACAGGGGGATGCCTCGGGCCTTGAGATTCCCCAGAGCTCAAATCCTGCCCTGATTCAGTGTAGAAACTCTCTAGAAAAAACCCTCATTATAAACCTCTATATAAACCCTATATTAAAAACCCCCTCTATATAAACCCTATATTAAAAAAAACCCCTCTATATAAACCCTATAGAAAACTCTATATAAACCCTGTATAAAAAAACTCTATATAAAAAAACTCTATATAAACCTTATATAAAAAACTCTATCTAAACCCTATATAAAAAACCCCCTCTATATAAACCCTATATAAAGAAACTATATAAAGCCTATATAAAAAAACTCTATATAAACCTTATATAAAAAACTCTATATAAACTCTATATAAAAAAACCCTCTATATAAACCCTATAGAAAACTCTATATAAACCCTATATTAAGAAACTATATAAAGCCTATATAAAAAAACTCTATATAAACCTTATATAAAAAACCTTTATATAAAAGCTCTATATAAACCCTATATTAAAAAAAACCCTCTATATAAACCCTATATAAAACTCTATATAAAGCCTATATGAAAAAACTCTATATAAACCTTATATAAAAAACTCTATATAAACCCTATTTTGAAAAAACTCTTTATAAAGCCTATATTAAAAAAACCCTCTATATAAACCCTATAGAAAACTATATAAACTCTATATAAACCCTATTAAAAAAAAACTCTGTATAAATCCTATATAAAAAAACCTCTATATAAAGCCTATATAAAAAAACTCCATATAAACCCTATATTAAAAAACTCCATATAAACCCTATATTAAAAAAACTCCATATAAACCCTATATATATAAACTCTGCAGAAACCTCTATAGAAAACTCTATATAAACTCTCTATAAACCCTATATAAAAAAACCTCTCTATAAACCCTATATATATATATAAACTCTATATAAACCCTACAGAAAGCCTATAGAAAACCCTATCAAAAACCCTATAGAAGCCCTATACAATTTATTTTGGTCAGACAAAACAATCCCCCTAGGTCTGAAAATCAAGGACACCCTACAGCCTCAGGGCCAGGAAAGCATCAATAAAAGTGAATTATGGGGGAGCAAACCGAGGGTAAATGACTTCATTACCTGAAGCTGTAATTGGAGGATTCACCCCTGATATGCAAATTTACCAAACTCATCAATGCCTGAAAAACTGGTGGCCATTGTTCATTTTGTCAATGTCCCTGAGAGCCCTGCATTAATTAGAGCTGCTTTTATTCCCTGTGTTTCCTTGGAAAAGGCATCAAGGAGACAGCTCCGCTTGTGCCACAGGGGTTGGATTGGGGATTTGGCAAAGTTTGCTCACAGCAAAAGGGTGGTGGAGCATTGGAACAGGGAGTCACCACCTCTGGAAATGTGCCAAAGGTGGCTGTGGCATTTGGGGATGTGCTGAAAGGTTGGACTCGATTATCCTGGAGAGCTTTTCCAACATTGATATTCCACGATTCTGTGATAACCTGCCCTGCCCAGTCTGATGGGTTTGGAAAACCGAATGAGTTCCTGCCAGGGCTGTAATTAAAAGCTAATGAGCAGAGGTTTGGCTGATCTGAAGGGATTGGGATGAAGTGCAGGAGGTTTGGACACAGCAACGAACCCAAATCCCACATGGGGTGAAGGTACCTGGGCTGAAATAAATTCTTGCCTGCTAATCCTGCAGTTAACTGGGTAGCAAACTTCTGCTCCTTAATACTTCTGTAAAAATTCCCTCTGGATGAGGCCAGACAGGAATTTTCTGCCTAAACTGGATCAGAAATCTGGGTGTTCCTCTGCCAGTGTCTGGTCACCTCCACAAATGCCTATTTAAAATTCTGCTCCAGTTGTATTTCCTTTTAAAATAGCGGCAGTACCTCACATGCAATAAATTTGACAGGAAAAAGCTCCCCAAAGCTCATAAAGCTGCTGCCTGGGCGGGCCAGGTGCATTTGGAGGACAAATAAATGTGAGTGTGGTCACCCATGGGCAGATGAGGATGGTTGAGCTCATCCCCCTGACTGCATCTGTGTCTGTGCCCTGCAGGAAAAACTTGGAGCAGGCAGGGCTGGTTCCTTTCTTTTAAAATAAAGGACAGGACTGGGTTCCTGGAGGGTTTGTGGGCACATGATCCCAAATCCTGCCCCCTCTCCTTATTCCCAGATCATTCCCTGCTGTAATTCTATGGCTCTTGTGGTCCAACCCTTCAGAACTGTCACCAATTTTTGCCTAAATCCTTCCAGTTCCTCGATTAAGTTGCTGGTAACAAGAGAACCCCAAATGTGATACCCTCAAAGTGTTATTTTGTTGAGGTGAATTATTTTCCTCCTCTCAATTTACAGATTGAAAATATAGCAGCTATAATGTGCTTTATGTTGTAACAAATATACTGACAATGTTTTGGAGCTCTGTTCAAATAGATGTTGTGAGAGACAGATTTCTGCAGGAAAATTCCCTTTGTGTGCTGTTCTTGAACAGAGCCATTATTGCAGAATATTCAGGTAGTGCATAACTGGGAGAAATCACAGCAGGGAAAAAAAAAAGAAGAGTAAAAGCCCCATAAAGAGGAATAAACATAATAAAAAGAGCTGTTGGCAAGGAATGAAAAGGAGAATTCCTCTCACATTTTATCTAATACTGCAGTACAAGTTAATTTCTGCTTGAGGCACTGGCAGCTGAGGATGTGTTATGGAAATCAGTTGTAAATTTAAGCAATTTTCCTGGAAGAAAAGGAAAGCAGGGCATCCAGGGGATATCACTCAATGAAATGGAAGTGAGCAGGTTGTACCTGCACTCAGCCTTGCAGCCTGGCCATCACCTGTGATCTATTTCTTGGGGAAGAAATCAGTCTGGAGCTAAATCAGACAGGCTGGTGTAATTTCCCCTCTGGCAGCCTCACTTAATTTTATCTCTCAGAACATCTCCACAACTGCCTGGCTACACCTCTTGCACCCCCTAATTGATCTGGTTTGTCTCTGCCACTGAGCTGCAGTTTAGGGGATGGCATTTTGGCAGCCTCCAGCTGTCCTAGCCCTGTCTGCAACAGCACAAGGCTGAGGGCTTGAAAGAAAATGCTCTTTTCATGGCAGCTGATTTTTTTTTTAAATCCCTGAATAAAGCAGTCTGTGCAAACAGAAGGAATCTCCAGCAGCTGATCTGTTTGAGTGGGATCAAACTCAAATATTTTGAGTGGTAACCTGCAGCTGGATAACCTCTGGATCTGTGTAAAACAACAGTTCTAGAATGAAAGCAGGGTTTGGTCAGATTTCTCCTTAATTTCCTGTATCTTCTTTTATTTTTCATCCTTTATCCTTACATGTTTGGGTAGAATTTCACTGAGCTTAGTCAACCTTCCCAGCAGCTTTTCCAGCTCTACAATCACCCATGACACATCAGGAATTAATCACTGAAAAAAGCCCAAACAAACAAAAAATCCCGAGGAGAGTTCAACAGAGCTTCCTTCTTTTCAGGAGATCCTTGGGAACTGATGGGAACAGGAATGAATTCCAGCAATTTCCAAGTTTTTGTCGTGTATTTTAGGAAGTTAGAAAGTGAAATGATTCCTCTGTGCCGTGGTAAAGTTGGAAATAATTCCTTAGCCAGCAGTTGGATAAATCCTGACATTCCAGATTCTCTGGGCATGGTTCTGCCTAAGCCTGGCTCAACCTCTTGGTGTTTGGCTTGGACCAGTCAAAGCCAAACTTCTGTGACAGACATTTTACTCATAGCTGGTTCCTCTCTGAGACAAATAATCCAAAGAGCTCAGGAAGGCTCTGAGGAGCCCGGTTATTAAATAACTTTTGCATTCTGCCATCCCTGGAGCCTGAGGAGTGGCTGCAGTGATTTATTGCTCTATTTAGGCTGGGGAAGAGCCACCCTGGCTGGGCACTCCACTGCCACAAATGACATTCCTTTGTCTTTCATCTTTGTGCTTGGAAATTTCCTTGAATGTTGTGGTTTCTAGAGAAATGAGTTGGTTGGTTTTTTGGTTTGTTTTTTTTTTTTCCCTGTTGATGATCTGCTTTTGAACAGCCACTGATTAAAGTCAACCTGGGCTATTGCTAAAAATAATCCCCAAGTTCTTGACTTTGATTTACCCTTCAGGGATTGTCCTTCTTTCCCCACACCCAAATATGACAGTGCCATTTCAGAAATGCACGTGGGGCGCCCAGCAGAGCCCCCAGGCAGGGCACAGCTGCTTTTAAATCATGCTGTGATTTAAAGGGATGTTCAGAACTCCTCTTGCTGATGCCTGAAATGCTGGAATGGAGAAAGTTCCTCCATTGCACTGGAAATCCATTTATTTATGGATATCAGCAAAGAAAATGCATCTCCTGTCTTAGGAGGACAGGAATATAAATGGATATGAATATAAAGAAGAATGTATGGAATTCTAGGAAGTATTTTTCCTATTTCAATTATATAGAGAGTGGAATAGAATAGAATAGAATAGAATAGAATAGAATAGAATAGAATAGAATAGAATAGAATAGAATGATAGAACAGACTGGTTTGGGTGGGAAGGGACATTAAATCCCATCCATTCCCACCCCTGCCATGGCAGGGACACCTCCCACTGTCCCAGGTGCTTCAACCCCAATGTCCAGCCTGGCCTTGGGCACTGCCAGGGATCCAGGGGCAGCCACAGCAAATCTGGGCACCCTGTGCCAGCCCTGCTCACTATCCCAGGTAAAGATTTCTTTAGCAAATTCTTTAGCAAATAGTATAAAACATGATAATCATGCTTATTATAGAGCCTAAGAATTAATTTAAAGTCAGTTCTTCTCATTCTGGATACCTGCCTGACAGAACCAGTGAGAGATGTGGGCAAACCCAAATTTAGATTATTTATAAAGCATCACTTTCCTTCAGCAGCTGTGGAAGGAAACTCACAAATCCAGAAGCTCACTCGTTTTGTTCATCCCTAAATAACTGATGGGGAGAGTTGGGATCACTTTTTGTAAATGCTCTCTCAACATTTGATAAATGATAAGCACAAAACCCCAAACCTGGTGAGGGAAAACCCAACACCACCAATGCAGAACGTGCAGAGACCCCAAACCCTTCAGTGATACCAGAGTGTTGTGAGTTCCTTTGATGAATTCTAATTAAAATCGATCTGGTGGCAACACCCAGGCCTTGGGACTGGGCTGTGGGAGCTGTTTCAGACAAAGGCAGGGCACAATCCCTGGGCTGCAGCCAGCCTGGATCCTCCTCTGCCATCAGCCCCACCTTTCCCACGGAGCCCGATTAAAACCAGCCAGAGCTGCCCCAGCTTTGGGCCTTCAGCCAACTATAACCACACAGAAATGATTTGATTGATTGATTTATTATTATTTACTCTTCTAAAAAATCACTTTCACGGATCTGCTGTGACTGTAATGAAGTAAGAGTGAATACTTTGGGATTTTTGTACTTGTTAGGTAACGATACCAATCCAAGCTCCACCCCTTGCTGGGAATGCTGCTGTGCTCAGGGTTTGGTGAGAACGTGAATGAAATGGAATCCAGTTCAACGTGGGCACTGCTTTGTGTAACCCAGCTCTGCCACCGTGGGAATTGAGGTGTTTGTGCAGGTGCAATTGCAGGAATAAACCAGGCTGGGGAAGAGCCTGCTCTGTTAGGCTGGAGGTTTAGATCTGATGTGCTGGGACATCTCACAACAGCCTAACAAAACATGAAATTATTTCTCAAAGCATCTTAAAATTCCGGATTGGTTTGGGTTCAGAGGGACCTTAAATCCCATCCAGGGCCACCCCTGCCATGGCAGGGACACCTCCCACTGTCCCAATGTCCAACCTGGCCTTGGGCACTGCCAGGGATCCAGGGGCAGCAAATCTGGGCACCCTGTGCCAGTCCTTATATCTATTTTAAATCCACATCTCATATTTCAAAATTATTTGACCTGCTCATGTTTTTGATAGCATTCTTTTGAGTGGCTTTTCTCCCTTTCTCATGTGTCCCCAGCATTATTGCTCTGAACTTGATGAGGCAGCAAGGCAGATAAAATAAGTGCAAACCCTTGATCCTTGCAGCAGCTTTCAGGTTTATCTGCCCTCGGGTGTTGTTTTGTGTCTTTTGTTCTTTTTCCTGCAGCAACCTTCAAACCTTTCTCTATCAAAACAGTGCTAATTTAGTAGTAGGTGGCAAAATGTTGAAAGTCAAAATAATAAATTAACATCATTAAATTAAAAAAAAAAAAAACAAACACCCAAACCCTGGAAAGTGAATTAGGTTTGTAAATCTCTTAAGTGGTGAGTTCCTCGCCAAACTTCTGAAAATCAAAGTCAATTTGACAGAAAGCTCCCATTTTGTGGTTTTTTTTTCTCTTGTTCCAAGGTGCAGGCCAAGATCACAGGTGATAAGTTGTTGAATTTCTGTGCTTTTTGGGGGGTCTTCTTTTATACCACTTCAATCCCCCACTTCAATTTGTGTTTTCATTTGAAATATTGTCAGATGGATACCTTGGTCAGTGGCACGAGTAAGAAGATCTTAGGTTTGGGTTGGATATTGGGAAGGTGAGGATGATGATGATGCCCTGGAATGGATTTCTAAGGGAGGCTGTGGCTGCTCCTGGATCCCTGACAGTGTCCAAGGCCAGGCAAATCCTTCCCAGTATCCAACCCAAACCTTAGATCTTCTCACTCGTGCCGCTGACAGGCGTGTCCATCTCAGAATGTTTTAAGTCGTTTTGAAATATGAGATGTGGATTTAAATTAGATATAAGGGCTGGCACAGGGTGCCCAGATTTGCTGTGGCTGCCCCTGGATCCCTGGCAGTGCCCAAGGCCAGGTTGGACATTGGGACAGTGGGAGGTGTCCCTGCCATGGCAGGGGTGACACTGGGTGGGATTTCAGGTCCTTCTGAACCCAAACCAATCTGGGATTTTAAGATGCTTTGAGAAATAATTTCGTATTTTTTTAGGCTGTTGTGAGATGTCCCAGCACAGCAGATCTAAACCTCCATCCTAACAGAGCAGGCTCTTCCCCAGCCTGGTTTATTCCTGCAATTGCACCTGCACAAACACCTCAATTCCAGGCCGGGGGTGGCACTGGATGGGATTTAAGCTCTCTCTGAACCCAAACCAGTCTGGGATGCTCTGATCCCTTTCCAGCTGTGCCAGCGCTTACCTTGGAAGGTGTCTTCCGTGACCTGGATTCCTGCCTCCACGAACTGCTCACAGGTAGCTGTGAAGAGGCCGTACCTGAGGCTGATGGTGACGTTGGAGATGGTGCCCGAGAAGCGGACCTGGCTGCTCACCCACTGCGGGGTGGCCAGCACCACGCAGATCAGCACGAAGGAGCACACACAGGTACAAAAAGAAGAGGCAAACATGGAGGTTTTCTTCCTGGATGGCATCTTTGCACTGTTTTTTTTTTTTTTTTTTTCCCAGTTCAGAGGATTTGGTTCTCTTTAATGCCGTTTACCATGAGGGTGATTCCTCCTCGGAGCTGTCCGAGCACACAGAGTGGTTCTGGTAAACTTTAAGCAAACAGCAGTGGCAATAAAAATGTAGAATCATTGAACTTTGCTCTGGGGAAAAGGTGTCACCATGGTGACAGCCAAAGCAGCCTGGCCAAGGCTCCAGTGGAATTGTCCAGGGATGATTTATGGTCCTTGCCAAAGAGTCACTCCCCGGATCCCAGCCCTGGGTTCACCCAGAGCCTGGAGCTGGCACCTTCCCAGCCCCTCCTGGGATATTCTGAATTCTTGTTTTTTTTTTTCCTTCTTAAGATCCTGACAGCCAGGCTGGAATCTGCCAGTCCATATCTAATCTCTCTCTAATGTGTTATGATAAAGTTGTGAAATGTTCCTTCTCCATTCACGTTCCCAGCTTGCCTAAGGAGCAACCCAACCATCATTTTGGGAAACCTCTTAAATGATTTAAATTGCAGAAAACATTGTGCTGGGGTGGGTTTTGGTGGGATGAGGAGATTCTAGCTACTGTCAATAGGTTATTTTCTAAGAAGCACCTCCAATTCCTAATTAAATTCCATGTATTTTCACAGAATAACTCCCTTTTGCTTTTTGCCATGAAGGAAACAAATACCATGAGCAGGGCTTCATTTCAGGGGAGTAGTGGATATGAGCATGGAGAAATCCTAGGAAAAAAATCTATTCTGGACTATAAACCAAGGGAAAATATTCATTTTTGTGCCCCCAGCTGACCTAAACAATGACCAAAGAACACGATTTCAAACTGAACCTTCACAGCTGAATGAAAAGCCAAATTTCAAGAATTTGAGATAAACTCAGTCCCCATGATTTTGGCCTGAAACCTGGAATATAAATTAATAATTTATTATCAGTGTAGAGTAACAGAAATTCCATTAGCTTTTATTTCTATTAATTATAATGTCATTATCCTGCTCCTGGGTCATCCAGAGATTTTTAATTAACCTTTAGGGAACAATCTGCTTCAAAAGTGCTGCTGGATCAACCTGTGGAGTTCTTGTCCTGAAGCTTCCCTGCTTTGTCCTGTGATGACAAGGAGAGATTCTGGAATTTTTTATGGATTTGAAATAGCCAAGAATTTCTCAGCAGGAGTAAATACCTGGGGAAAAAAAAAAATTATTCTGCAATGCAGTGTTATTGTACTGAGATTTTTCTGGTTTTATGATTTTTTGGATCCCAGACTTTGAAGCAGTAATTAGATTTGAAATCCATGGATTTTATTTTTATAGTCTTGTGATGTTTATTTTATTTTCCAAACTACTTGAGACTTTGATGATATCTTTGAGGCCATTATTGATAATAAATATAAATATATAAATATAAATGTAAATAAAAGATGAATATAAATATAAATATAGATAAAAATATAAATATAAATGTAAATGTAAATATAAATGTAAATAAATATATATAAAATTAAAAAATATATTTAAATTTTATTCCTAAATAATCAAAATGTTCCATTAACATAGTGGAAAACAGTCAGGATTTGACTTAAGCTCCAAGGAATAAAGGGAAATTTCTTATTTCTATAAAACAATAAGAAACCTGCCTCATTTTCTGTCCAGAACCCAGTTAAAGTTTAACCACAGAAATATGGGAAGGCTCTGTTTGGCTGATCCACCTCTCCAGGTTCATGAATCCAACAGTTCTATTCTCCAAAGGACATAGTCCAAGACTTTATAATCCAAGGATCTCCTCGAATAAAGTGATCTAAAACCTGCCCTCCTGCCATCAGCAGTGCCACTTGTCCCCTGTGAAATCTGGTTAAAAAAATTCCGTGTTTTAGAACTGATGTTTATCTTGGTAAAAATTTCCAGGGAATTATTTTTCAGCTCCTTCAATTCTGCTGAATTGAATTTAAAACCACTGAACAGCAGAGACTCAGAGCGTGGTCAACAGCCTGGAGTTCCCTTCCTTTTCAACCTGACTCAATTAGATTTCGTTTTTGGTGACTCAGCTCAAATTGCTATGGCTCAAATCATTGAAATTCTCCTGTGGCTCAGGGAATTGCTCTGTAAATGAGACCATAATTTGCTTTTTTCTTGCTTGTCACCTTGAGGTTTATTCTCTACCTAGACTATGATTCCTTGTCTGTTTTTTTTTTTTTTTTTCCCCTCACAGCTACCTGTAAGAACATCATAAAACCTGGAATTAAAGCTGCAGTTTTGACAGGACACACCTCATCTCGAGAGAGAAAGGAGAAGAGATTGCTTTTCCTCTGACTCAGAGAAAATATTTCCTCATCAGCACCTTCTCCACTCTGCCCCCACTGCTCCTGACTCAGCCCTGACAGCAACCAAAGAGAAAAATCAGATTCATTTGTTATGAGCCAGGGGGGCAGCAGAGAGACCTGCGATCCTTTGCTACATGAAATTACCCAGCATTTTTAAAGCTGGATGATGTGAGTATTTCCCTCCTGTTGAAATCCGTTTGCTTTGAGCCAAAAACACCAAAGGAAAGCCTTTAAACAAACTTTTCGTGCACATCTGTTCTTTCATGTTGCAAACACGTTCTTACGTGGGGAAAAAAAAAGAAAAAAAAAGGAAAAAAAAAAACCCAAACAATCCTTGGTTTGATGCTTTGTCCACAGTTCCAGAAGGATCAGAGGTTAGGGAGGAATTCTTCCCTGTGAGCAGCTGGGGCTGCCCCTGGATCTCTGGAATTTTCCAAGGCCAGGTTGGAGCAGCCTGGAATAGTGGGAGGTGTCCGTGCCCATGGGAGGGATTTCAGGTCCTTTCCAACCCAAACCATCCTGGCATTCTGGGCTGTTCTCCCAAGGGATTCCAGCAGGGTTTGGCTCCCAGCTCAAAGCTCTCAGCTGTGCTCAGCAGCAGCCAGGGAAATTCAAGGTGAAGCCACTGCAAGATATCCCCAATTCTGCTGCAGCTGCAATGCTTCACTGCTGCTGGTTTAAAAACGCTGTGTTCTCTTTAAATATTTCATTTAAAACCAACTGACTGCTGGCAGCAGGGCTGGCTGCAAGTGCTGCTGATATTTGGGATTTTCCCTGGGCCTGACCTTTGTGGTGCATCCACAAAGCCTTGACATCCTTCCCTCATTTCCATTTTCAGTCTCTGGTTGCACAGGAGCTCAGCTGCTTCATCCCTCAGCTGGTTTTGGCTCCAAAAAGATCCCAAAACTTCCAGGATGTGCAGGGTCAGTCCATGGATTCCGTGCAGGATCAAACCACGTGTTGCCAATGTTGCCTCTCCCTTTTCTATGATAGATAAATTGGAATTAAAGCAAATTATAGCATATTAAGAGTGAAACCCAGTTTTTTTTTTTCCTCTGGCACTTTGCAGCCAGCATTCAGATGGAAACAGGGATTTGTTTGTACCTTAGGACTGGAGGAGGGAAATGGGAGAAAGCATCAATTTTATTGGAGCTGGGGTTGAGAAATGTGAAGCTGGACTGATGTGCAAAATGATTGCAACAACTCCTTGGAAAACTCTGGAATTCCTTGGAAGAGAGGGGTGTGAGCACCATTTTTATGGATCCCTGCCCAGTGCTGCTGGGGTGGATTTGCACAATTCCATCTCCTGATTTCTTCTTTCTCTCTGACCTTTTTTTTTTTTTTTTTTTTTTTTTTCCCCACAGCACTTTGGAAAGACAAAGTAAACACGGTGGATTTCTTGCCAGGAAATGCCCAGAACTTCTCAGAACTTCCATCATGGGATGGCTGTGGATGTCAGTGGGATCACAGCTGGGATATTGTCCCTCAGGCAGGTGGAATAGGAGCTCCACATTAATGTGCTCATTATTAATTAATAATGAGATCCAGCTCCTTGGAGCTCAATCCTCTCACCCCAACAGCCAGCAGGAACTGGGGGGAAAATAGGGGAAAAATAGCAGGAAAAGATAGGGGAAAATAGGGGGGAAATAGGAGGAAAATAGGGAGAAAATAGGGGGGAAAAATAGGGGAAAAAATAGGAGTATTTCTAACTGGGCATTAAAATAAGTGGAAGATCCCAAAGCCACTACATTGGAATCAGCACAAATGTGCAAAATCCTGATTGTTGCATCCCTTGGGTTGTGGATTGTGTCCACTCTGGATTCTTTGGAAAAAGTCCTGAAATTCCTGGAAAAGAGGAAATGGCTTCAAACTTCCAGGTTAGTCAGAAATTGGGAAGTGGGAACACCCCTTGCTCCCATGGCAGCTGTAGGGACAGCCCTGAAATTGCTTTTTCTCAAAGATAAAGAATTATTAAGAAATTATCCAGCATTAAGTTTTGATGGGAAATAAATCCTTCTATGGGAAAGTTTATCTTTTACAACTTCTCCCAGGGCACCCATCCTGGCAGCAGCTCCCTGAGCATCTGACTCTTGTTTATCCTGTTTCTCCCCATTTCCAAGCTGGAAAATCCTTGGTGGGAAAGTTTGCAGTCCGTTCTGGTAGAATAAAGGGGTTTAAAATGAAATCTTGATATTACAGAGATATTTCCTTTTTGTTTTTCCGCTCCAGAAGTCATTGTCTGCATTTCCCTAAATAACAGAGCTCCACTAAAACCTTTAAAATCTCTCAAGGTGTCTTTTCTCCATACCCTAAAAGATGGCACAGCTTTAAAATGATTTGTTTTGCTGTTAAAATGTTTTAATTTATGACTCAATAGTGAAATTGAGTGTTCAAGTGGAGTTCATTGAAGAGTGAGGGGCAAAAAACACTCCTGGCATTTTAAGAAATGGAAAATACAGCCTTTGCAATATTTTCATTTTAATAAAACGTGGCTTTGAAGCTGCTTCAAGGTGGGGAGAGTTTCAAACAACCCCTTGAGGTGGAGATGGAGAGAAGAGCAGGCAGGGCAGGCTCTCACTTCTTGCAATTTCTGTAACAATTCTAAAGAGCTGTAGGTTTGAACACTTCAATCTGTTCCTACAGATTCCTAATTTTAGATTCCAAATGGAAAAACCTTCGACAAATACCCCTTTGAAGTCATTAAATTAATTACTGCTGGAATATTACACAGCCTCACGCTTTTGCCCAATTATTCCCACTTTGAAGAGTTTTCCTTGTATTTTCAGGCTGAGGTGTGTTTGCAGCATCAGAAATCACAGGTCTGAGTCAGTTTTTTTTGCTGTCCTCCCTCTGATTTCCTAATTTTTTCAGGAATTTACAAGTTTTGCTCCAGTACATCAGCAAAAAGAGTGATCCACCCTGCTCCACCAAGGGCATCACGTTGGAACACCCAAATAAAATGTTGGTGTTCAAACATTGCTTTTTCCTATAATTTATTTTCTTGAGCTTGCCCAATTATTCCTACCTTGAAGAGCTTTTCCTGTGCTTTGAGGCTGAGGTGTGTTTGCAGCCACAGAAATCCTGGGCCTGTGTCATTTTTTTTGCTGTTCTGCAGCTGATTTTCTGATTTTTTTTTTCCAGGAATTCTAAATTTTTGTTCCACTCCACCAGCGAGGAGACCAATTTACTGAGCTGCCACCAAGGTTAGCACGTTGGAATACCCAAAAATAAAATGTTGGTGTTCAAATATTGCTTTTTTTTTTCCTATCATTTATTCCCTGAGCTTGAGGCTCTCTGTACCAGAGAGCAGCAGAGTGCCTGGAATTGCTCCAGGTGAAGTTCCCACCCATTCTGCTGGAATAATTCTTTCCAAGGAAGGGATGCAGGGGCTGGGGCCAGCCAGGAGCTGTGGGAGGCCCTGCAGCATCTCTGGAAAATTGGAAGCAGAGGTGAAATGGCTGCCAAGGAGCTGCCACTGCTGAGAGGGCTTTGATTCGTGATGGAGAGAGAGGAAAAGACACCTGGGCAGTGGAGGAAGAAAAGTCCCTGTTGGATATTGGATTATCCCATTATTGGGGTAAATGTGGGATTATTTGTCTTATTTTTTGCACAACATTTCAGCCTTCCACCTCTTAAAATTTGTTTTTTGATAGAGCTTCTGTTTTCCTTCTGTCAAGGGAATTAAATTGCTGCTAAATGGCCACAAATCCCACAGCAGCCTCGTTTCTCATCCTCTCCCCTTTCTCACCAGCAGAAATTCCCTTCAGACCTTGTCAGGAGAGGTCTGAAATTGGGTTTCAAGACACTTCATCCTTCAGATCCCCACTCCTGGAGTTTAAATCTGGATTTCTGGCTGAAGCTCTCTATCCCAGAGCATCACCCTGAGTTGTTTTCTGCAGCCAACAAAAAAATCAGCCCCAGGCTGTTGGCTCCAGCTCCTTAATGGAAAACACAAGTGGCATAAACTTGGCCTTGGAGCATCCTGGGAGGACACAGAGCTGGGGACTAATGAGGCCAAATTATCAATATAATCATCAATTATGGACGTGAGTGTGGCAGATTGGATGAAGTTCTCTTTACAACTTTATTTCACAATTGCTCAATTTATTTATATTTCTTTTCTTTCCAGCAAATCCCTTCAGCCCAAATAATATATTAAAAACTTTATTGTACAACTTGGCTTCCCATTTTTGTCTCATGACTAATTAATTTTGGGATCACACAGCCTAATAGTATCTTTAATTCCTGCACTAATAGAAAATGTGGTCATTTTGTCCAACAGGTATAATAATTCTATTTATTTTATAGCCTGGCTATAAGCACTCATTTAAATTAATCTCCAATTCCTTGCAAATGGTTCCTAGCAAGAAAATCCCTGACTTGCAGCCATTTGATCTGCAGAAATGTTCATTAAAATCCAGCTCCTCCCTGGTGCTGTGCCCGCTTGCACTGCCATGTCTGCTCACGGAATTTTAGCCTCCCACTAAATTGCTTTTTCCTTGTCAACACGATGCCAAAGGGATGCAATTAGGCCCTGATGAAATTTCCTGCAGAAGACACAAATATTCACAGATGGTCTGATTTTAATTTTTTTTTTCTTCTGGTGGGTCTTCCTTTACATCCCCTAATTGTGTGACATCCTTTGGAGCACCTGAATATTTTGTGCATGGCTTTGGGGGGTTTGGAAAATAACGTGGAGAATCATTGAGGTTGGGAAAGTTTATTAAGATGACTTGGATCTTTTCTGGAGAAAGAAAAAAGAAGGATCATTTCTCCTGCTGGGATGCTATGGGGGGTTTGAAATTAATCCAGAGTTCAAATGTTAGGAAAGGCTTTTAAGATCTTTCCTGGAGGAGGGATTTCTCCTGCTGGGATGCTCTTCTTGTTCTGGGACATCCTTTGGAAAAGTTAAATATGATGTGCATTGATATGGGAGAGGTTGAAAGTAAAATATGGAAAGATTAAGGTTGGGAAAGACTTTTAAGATCTTTCCTGGAGGAGAGATTTCTCCTGCTGGGATGCTCTTCCTGTTCTGAGAAATCCTTTGGAAAATTTAAACATGGTATGCATGGGCATTGGGGGTGTGAAAGTAATCCAGAGTTTAAGGCTAGGAAAGACTTTTAGGATCACTTGGATCTCTCATGGAGAAGGGATTTTTTTTCTGCTGGGATGCTCTTCTTGTTCTGGGACATCTTTTAGAAAACTTAAACCTGGTGTGCATGGGTATGGGGGGGTCTGAAAGTAATGCAGAGAATTGTTGGGAAAGACTTTTGAAATCCCTTGGATCCGTGCTGGAGCAGGGATTTCTGCTGCTGGGAGAGGTGGTAGCAGGGACTGGAGCCAAGAGGCAGCGAGATGTGCCCTGAGCCGCCCTGGCTCCCGCAAATCCCCTCCTCCCTGCCCTGCTTTCCCTCCTCTGCTTCTATTCCGGGTCTCTCCTCAGGTGTGTCCCTGCCACAGTGCAGGCGGTGACACAGCCCGGGCGGGATGGGACCGGGGAGGGCGTCATGGCCCCAAGGGTCACTCTGCATCCCGGGGATGGGGACACACGGGATGGGGACACCGGGGATGGGGACACCGGGATAGGGACATTGGGATGGGGACACCGGGGATGGGGACACCGGGATGGGGACACCGAGGATGGGGACAGCGGGATAGGGACATTGGGATGGGGACACACGGGATGGGGACACACGGGGATGGGGACACACGGGGATGGGGACACACGGGGATGGGGACACCGGGGATGGGGACACACGGGGATGGGGACATCGGGATGGGGATATCGGGGATGGGGGGACACGGGGATGAGGACACACGAGGATGGGGACACCGGCAGGTGCGGCATCACTAGAGCCGGGCGCTCTGGGAGCAGCTCAGGGGAACCTCGGGAGGTAGCGGAGCGCTCGCAGCACAGCCGGGGCGTGCCGGGAGCGGCGCCGTCGGTGCTGTCGCTGTCACTGTCGCTGTCGCCGTCGCTGTCGCCGTGCCCGAGCCCCAAGGCCGCGTCCCCCCGGCCGGGCCGCTCCCGCTGCAGTTCCCGCCGTGCCCGCCAGGCGGCGCCGCGCCGGCCGCGGGCCGGGCTGAGCGCGGGCTCGGGCTCGGAGCGGGAGCGGGAGCGGGAGCGGGAGGAGGCGGCGGCCAAAGGGAAATTTCCTGCCGGGAGCCGCCGCCCCGGCTCACAGCGCCTGCCCGGCCGGCCCGGCCGCGCCGCCAGCGGCCCGCGGAGCCGCCGCAGCCGCGCAGGTGAGCGAGGGAGCGCGGGCCGAGGGGGGAGGCAGCGGCGATGCCGCCGCTCGCAGGTGCCGGCAGCGCCCGGGAGGCTCCGGCTGTGCCGAGCCGGGCACGGACGGGGAGAGCGCGGTGCTGCCCGGGGCCGGCCCTGGGCGCCGACAGCGACAGCGACAGCGGGGCCACATCCCGGCAGCCACATCCCGGCAGCGGCACCGCCGCGGGGGCAGCGCCGGGCGGGTGGAGCGGGCGGAGCGGCGGCCGCGGCTCCTCGGCGGGGCTGGGACCGCGCGGCGCTCGGGAGATGCGGGACGCGCCGGCAGCGGCAGCGCCAAGGACACGGCCGGCTCCCTGGGCATCCCTGGGCATCCCTGGGCATCCTTGTCCATGTCCTGTTCATCCTTGGACATCCCCGAGTATTCCCGCGCATCCCTGGGCATCCCCGCGCATCTCTGGACATCCTTGTCCATGTCCTGTTCATCCTTGGACATCCCTGGGTATCCTCGCGCATCTCTGAATATCCTCGAGCATCCCCGCGCATCCCTGGGCATCCCTGGACATCCCCGCGCATCCCCGAGTATCCCCGCGCATCCCTGGGCATCCTTGTCCATGTCCTGTTCATCCTTTGACATCCCCGCGCATCCCTGGATATCTCCGCGCATCTCCGCGCATCCCCGAGTATCCCCGCGCATCCCTGGGTATCCCCGCGCATCCCTCCCAGGTGTGCTCCCCCGGGCTCTGCCCCGCTCCCGGGATGGGGCTGGCACCTGAGCTGCGCCTTTAAAAGCGATTTTTCTGCCGCTGGTTCCCATCCAGCCCCTCCTGGAGTGAGCGGGAGCGGTGCCTGCGGACGGACTCTCGTGCTCTCCCACGGTCAAGGCTGGTGTTGTTTAAACTCCCTCTATTTCCATTTGTTCCATTTATTAATTGGCTTGCACGCGGCTTTTCGCTGTCTCCCATCACGGGATGTTATTTTTCTCTTTACTCGCGGCTTTGTGGAAAGGGTTAATGGGTATTTGCTGTGGGACGGAACTGTGTTTTCTAATCGTGAAAGGCTGTCTCCTGGGTTTGTTTCCCAATTTTTCAGTGAGGTTCCTCTCCATGTGGCTTATTTCCATAGCGTGAAGTGATTTTCTGTGTATTCAGCTGTGTAGCTGTCTGTGTCTGATTTGGATGGAATAGATACTGCTGAGTTGAAAGAAAAGACAGCGCTTATCGAGCTTTTTTTTTGAGATTTTTTTTCCCCCTAGGACGTTATAAGCCGTGAAAAGTAGAAATAAAGATGCAGAGAATTGGAAAAAAAGAAATTTAAGTGCATGACAGTCGTACCTTCTGTACATGTTGTGTTTGGGGCTCATAAATAAATAAATAAAATAAGTAACTTCTGATGAAAACTAATGACGTTCAGCTGGAAACTGGGTGTAGTTTCGAAAAGATTTAAATGTGGATAGAACGTGCTTTCCTCATCCTGGAGGGACGTTGGCTTTGCTGGGTGATAAATGAAACCGGTTAAGCCTTGGAGTGAGAAGTTTTAGGCGATTAGTTGGGCTTGGCTTTGCTGTTGATCAGGTGGAATTTGGGTTTTGAGAGGAGTCTTGGTGGGGGTAACGAGATGTTTATGGGGCAATCTGTGCCTGCTTTGTGCTTGGGGACAGAAGGGGTGGGGATGGAGTGGGACAAGCAGGTTGAGGTCCCCGGGATGAGGATGCAAACATCACCAGCGGGGTGATGGACCAGCCGAGCACAGGGAATTCAGCTGGAAACATTTTGTTTTCTCGAGTGCCGAATGCGTGGAGCGAGCTCAGAAACGTGCGAGAAGAAGGGAAAGAAAATAACGTGAGAAACAAAATGGTGTGGGCGTAGTGTTTGATGGCTTTGCTGTGCTCCCAAATAAAGGGAGTGCTGTGCTGAGACTGCTCTGTATTCCTGAAACGCAGGGATTCTCCCAAGCACAGAGCAAAACTGAATTCCTGCTTTGCTGACACCTTCAGTAAACGCAGACATCTCTGTGTACCTGAAGCAGGTGCTGGCGCTGTTTGGGCTGCAGGAATTTTAGCACATTTGAGTCCTAGTTTTTGTTTATATCTTATTTTTTTTAAATTTTCCCTGTTTTCCACCTGATATGTTTATGGTTATTTATCTGTTAACAAACTCAGACGAGGTTTTTCATCTCTGGCTTCCCATAAAACAGCTGTCATAAATCCCTGAATTTTCTTAGCCTTATTCTTCTTCCCTCACCCTCCGTGGCATTCCCAGCTCCTGGGTGGTGTCAGGAATGCACCGTGTGGGCTGAAATGATGGCAAGGATTGTCGGGGAACTCGGCAGGTTCAATTTCTGTGTAAAACCTTCCTGTCCACGCAGGTTTCTGAAGGCAGAGCTGCTCCTTGCCCTGCACAGACTGAGCTCCTGCACCTTCCCAGCTGGGAGGTGACAGCACCGGAGGAGGATTTTGGAATTTTGGGTTTCTGGGGCTGTTGGTGCCACGAGCAAAGCTGCAGAGCTGTGTTATTAACTGAGCTGGTTTCAGAGTGTGTTCCAGCAGAGCTCTGCCTGCTGTACTCAGTGACCTTTTTCTCACTCATTTAAGAGGTTTTGTGAAGAAAAACGAGCGGACAGGGGTTGACAAACTGCCAAGTGAAATAGAGCTGGAGGAAGTCAGCGCAATTGTGCCCTGTCACAGATGTCCTTGGTGTTTTCTGAGAGTCACATCCACGTGTTACAGAAACACAGAAGGGTTTGGCTTGGAAAAGACCTCAAAGCTCATCCCATCCCACCCCAGCCATGGCAGGGACACCTCCCACTGTCCCAGGCTGCTCCAACCCCAATGTCCAACCTGGCCTTGGGCACTGCCAGGGATCCAGGGGCAGCCACAGCAAATCTGGGCACCCTGTGCCAGCCCTGCCCACCCTCACAGGGGACAATTCCTGCCCAAAATCCCATCTAAACGTTCCCTCCTTCAATTTAAAGCCATTCCCCCTTGTCCTGTCACTCCATGCCCTTATCAAAGCTCCTCTCCAGCTCTTGTTATCAGCAGGATAACAAACAAGTTTATCTTCTTCTTCTTGCTTGGTGATGCCAGGTAAATTTGTTCAAGGTTTTGGAGCAGGTCAGCTGCCGTGGAAAATAAAAAAGAGCAAGTGTGGAATGCTGTGGAGGAGGAGGAAAAGCAGGAAGATCCCGAGGAATAATGATTGTTTGTCATGCTGTTGGGGGCACACAGAGTCCACCCTGCTCACTGGAGGAGTGGGAGCTTCTGCAGGAAAATGGTTCAGTGATGGAGAACCTGGGGATTGATGCTGGCACTTTGTAAATGTGATGCTGTGTTTCAGTCTCCGTTGCCACAATATTCCTCAGCATGGATTTATGGCAGGTGGGGATCCTGTGTGTGGTGGCAGAGCACTCCAAGGCCATCAGCAGTGAATGATGATGTTTTGGTGGAAAAAATCTGCCTTTACATAGGAATTGAAAGTGAATTATTCTGTATCTGGACACGCCATGAAAACCTCTCAGGAGGAGAGGTTGAAAACAGCTGTTTTGGGTAGAAGCTGCAATTCCATCCTTATTCCAGGGGGGCAGGCAGGAAGGGACCTCATTTCCTGTATAAACAGCGTGGTGGGGACAGCACAATGGGGTGGGTTTGGTGAATCAGACTCTAACTCTGCCACTTGCTTCTCATTCAGCACCCTGGGGGAGGCTGCATTTTTTTATTTTCCAGGGGGAGGCTGCAGTTTTCCAGCATCTCTGCAGTTTTCCAGCATCTCTGCAGGCTGGGAAGCAGCAGCAGAGCAGCCAGACCTGGGGGATGCCCGCAGTGAGCAGCTCTGTGCTCCTTGATGGGCATTTCATTATTGATCTCCTGCTGCAATATTAATGGCAGCAGAATCCCTCTGGAAGCTGCAATATCCTTGTGTGCCCGCCATGGGAAGTGGTGTGAATTGGAGCCATGAATGATGAAGGAGTTTGGAATTGCGTGGTCCTGGTGGAGCATTTAGGGCTCCCCTGGATGTGGCTCTGGTTTGATGGGCTCAGAGCTGTCCCAGGGAATGATTCGGGTGTTGTCTGAGCTGGTTTGTGATGTGATGCAGCAGAATTGGGGCTGAATCAAGAGTGGATGCTCTGTGCAGGATTTCTGCATCTTCTTAAACTCTAATCTTGTATTTTTTTTACTCATTGTGCTTTTCTGCACAGGGTTTCATCCTGGTGGTGTTTTTGTCCTGTCTGATCTGAATTGCACAATCCCAAATGCTCTAAGTGTTAATAGTAAAAAAAAAAAACCTGCCTGTATTTATTCCAAACTTCTTGCTGAAATGTTGATATCTCTTCAGGTTTGTTGTACAAATATATTTAATACTTGTGTAAGCCAGAGCTGAAATGAGATACTGATAAGGCAGTGATTAGGAGGAGCTCAGCAGCAGCATTTTGTTCAAGTGTTTGTACAGGATTTAATTTTGAGTTATTCACATCATGGAGTGTATTTTTAAGGCACGTTCAGCCAATTTGCTGCAGGTCTAATAATAATAATTCCATCCCTGATATCCCCTGTGCCTGCCCAAATCCTCTGTGTTTCCTGCAGAGGATGCCTCACCAGTGACATCCCCTGCCCCAAAAATGCCCTTTTCCCTTTGACTGCTGGCAGTGACTCAGTGCTGAAATGGCAAAGTAAAATCTGCTCGCAGAGATCTGTGTTCAAAGGTGTTTCCTGGCTGAGGGGAGAAATAAATCAGGGAAGAAATTTGCTGGATTGGTTTGTTGCTTGCAGTGATGAGGTGGATTGTTGCTGGGAAATGTACCACAACTCGGTTCTGGGGTTTTCTATCACTTTTATCCCCTCTGTAAAAAGGAAAAAGTGCTCAGTCCTGAAAGCTTGTCTTAGCCCAGATTTCCTTTTTCTAACGTACAGCAATAATTTTATGAGCAGATAAAACCAAAAAACAAAACTAAATCAAGCAGAGGTGAGATGAGACATAAACTAAAAACTACCTGAGCACTAGAAGTGACAATTTTGGGATTCCTGTGCTGACAAGAGGCAGCTCTTTCCCACAGGAGTTTGAGGATGCCCCAGCAGCTGGAAGGAGCTGTGCCAAGAACAGCTGTTCCCTGAAGATAACACACAAACAGGGATGCAGCAGCAAGAATCGCTGGGAAGAATGAGGATTTGGAAAGGCTTTGGTTCAGTAGGACAATGAATTTTAAAGAGAAAGCAAATAACAGATTTGCAAAGGAAGGAGTGAAAAGTGTGTTACTCGTGTCACTTCAAAAAGATCAGGACACAATCAGGGCAGCTGGAGGATAAAAGTGTGACTTGTAAGTTATGTTCTCTGGAGAAAATAATTTAGAATGAAATATCCAACTGCACATCCATGGCAAGATCTCACCCTCCTGAGCTCAGACCATTCCAGGTTTCCTGCTGGTTGGGTGTTGCTTGAATTGCTGTGGGGTTTGAGTTTTCTTCCCTTCCACCAAAATCCATCTCTCTCACCTGGAATAATTTCTGGAGGAAGCTGATCTGGAGCTGCTCTGGTTCCTCCCCGTGGCCCTTGAAGATCAGCAGAGCAATTTTGGTTGGGATGAGTTGGGAACTCGATGGTTCCCAACCCCTTTGCCATGGGTTGGGATGAGGATGGAATGGTTGAATTTGGGTTGGTTTTAACAGTTGATATTTCCCTGTCTGTGCTCCTGGATCCCACAGGGGCTGCTGCTGTCCTGTCTGTGAATTCCCAAAGGTGGGAGCACCTTCCATGAGCTTCACACCACGCCTGCTTTCACCTTGCCTCTGTCATTTCCTACCTCCCTTGGTTCTTTTAATGGAATTTTTTTGTCCAAAAGAAAATCTAACTGTGGTAAAGGAAAGTCAGTGTGATCACAACTTGAAGCCAACGATGACAATTTCTGTTTTGCGGGATGTTTGATAAAGGATCTGTAAATATTTCTTTTCCAAGAGCTGCAATTCCTCAGCTTCAGAGCAGTTTTCACTCCTAACCCTCCCCTCACCCTGCACAGTTTCTTTTGGTGAATTCCATCTTGATTGTCTTTTGCCCTTTCATCTTGTCATCTTTGCTGGTTTGTCTTTGAAAGATTTATTTTCCTTTGCATTCCTAGTCTTGGTTTCTGCTGGAATATGCTGTGGATTGCCAGAGCTGCAGTGCTGGGCCTTTCCTGAGTAGTAAAATCCTGATTTAAACAAGCCATAAATAACGTTTGTACCCTGTGCTCTATGGGTTTAGATGTCTCAGGGACTGAGTCTGATTAATTTAAATTTGGGTTTCACGAATGTCTTCAATCATGCTGCAGAATGTCACTTAAAACACTTAATTACTCAATGATATTAATTGATCTGCAGCCTGTCTTTCTACTAATCTGATACAACAAAGTTTGCAAATTGCTGCTGAGGGCAGGATTGTGGTGGAACAGCTTTCAGATTGCAGCAGAAAAGCCTTTGTGTAACCACGTTAAAATGATAGATGTTAAACACAGGGCTGAGTTTAAATGGGTTCACGTTATCATTTTGTTTGCAGATGTCAAAAGCTCATTAATTTCAAGTCAAACTCCCTACCTTGCTGCTTCAAATTGCTTTTAAATTACACGTGTGCTGATCAATCTTGAAAAGCCCAAATTAAAAACTCAGCTGAGGGCATTTCTCAAGGCCACAGACCCAACACTTAATTCTGATCTGTTTTCCACAGGCAAACCTCCCACTCCAGCCCTGCTTCCCAGCAGGAGTGGGGGGAGAGGAAATTGTAGAGACTTCAATATTTCTGGGAAGGCAGAGAGGAAAGGAAAAGGTGGAAACAGGGGGAACTATATTTAAATAATGACCTATTTACATTTCACAGTTTGAACGATTAGAAATAGACTGAGGAGCTTGTGGTGTTGAGATGACTGATTCTGTCATCATGGGGTGTTGTCCAAGGAGGAACCTCAAATCCTGGGGTCACTTTTGGGCTCCTCATGACAGGAGAGACTTTGAGGGGCTGGGGGATATCCAGGGGAGGGAATGGAACTGGGAAGGGGCTGGAGAATTCCTGAGGGAGCTGGGAAGGGGCTCAGCCTGGAGAAAAGGAGGCTCAGGGGGGCCCTTGTGGCTCTGACAGGAGGGGACAGCTGGGGGATTTGGGATCAGGGTGGATATTTGGGGAAATTCCTCCTTGGAAAGGTTTGTCCAGGAGTCCCAGGGATTTAAAATGGAGGTGGCACTTGGGGACATGGGGCACTGGTGGCCCTGGCAGTGCTGGTTGGACTCGATGATCTGGAAGGTCTTTTCCATCCTAAACAATTCCATGATTCTGTGATTTTTATTTCATTTTGAAGTTCTTCTCGATTTCACTGGAGCACAGCATGACCTGGCACACACAGGGAGTGCAGCTGAGCTCTCTGCAGCCACATTCTTCTCTTTTTTTCCTTTTTTTTAAGTCTCTTTAGTAGGTGAACTGCCCAAATTATTCATCAGTTTTGTGCCTGTATAACTCGAGCTGTAATTTGTCCTGAAGAAGCTCCAAAACTGCTGCACTGCATCCAACTATTTACCCTTGAAATTTGGCTCCATTTACCAGAATTTTTTTCCTTGAAAAAAAAAATAAAAAAAAAATCACTGAACCCTCAAAACTTCCTCTGTGAACCAAGTTTTACATTTCATTTTTCAGGAGCTGATCCCGTGCAGGATGCTGTGTGTTCTTCCAGGGAGGTTTTGCTCCGTGTCCTTTTACAGGAATGGGATTTCAGGATGGTCAGGCCATCCCTGAGGTTTTTTTTTTTGTTTTTTTTTTTTTTTTCCCCCCCCTCATTCCAGAGGCTGTCACTGGGAGCTGTAATGGGAACCAGCTCTGGAGCGTGGGAAAGGAGGGAAGGAAGGAACTGTCCTGCCAGAGAGCAGAACTGTGCCCAGCTGTGCAGGGCTGGGGGAAGGGACAAAGAAATATCATTTTTCAGCTAGAAATGCAGTCACAGCTGGGTATTAGTTTTTTTCAGAAGTGTGGTAAATTGTTTTTTAAAAAAAAATATTTTATTTTTCCTGAATTTAGATGTATTTGAAACTCTTAAAATCAGTGCCTTCTATCAGGTCTCCTGAAACTGAGCATAAACCATGTCTTGTGTTCTGTGTCCATCCAGCAGTGCTCTGGACACCTTTAACCATCTTAAATGACTATTTTATTATTGAAATGTATTTGATTGACCCTCTCTGATGAGGGGAAGGAATTTGGGAAATAAACTGGTAGAGTTTCAGTGTTGGCTAATGTACATTTCACACATTTACGTCTGTACAAAGAAATTGATTCTTACCACCAAAAGAAATGAATCAAAGCCAACAGGACAAGACAAAACGGAGGAGAACATTTATAAAGTGTGATTTCTGTACAAATAACAATGGTTAGAGAAAGGCCATGGATGGTTTGAATGGGAATGAAGCAAGGTGGGATTTGGGGATTTGATTAGGAGTGAAACTTCAGCCAGTTGGTTTTTATCTCCTGGAGCAGAGGGGGTTTTGTGGGAGAGCAGAAATTTTGGGAGAGAGAACGAGGAATTAAGTGAGGGTTGAGGGATGCCCAGGACGAGTGGGAATGAAAATCCCACGGGAACCCTCCAGGGTTTGGAGGATCCCATCTCTGCCCTTCACCTTCCCAGGATAACCAGGGAAGAATTTGGTGAGGGGCTTTGAATTTCTGCTTTGAATAATCAGAGCCTGAGCACAGAAAACACCTGGCACGTGTGAGTGTGTGTGCAGAAAAGACTTTGTCACAAAAATTGATTTTTTTCAGAGCAAGATGTGCCCTCGTTTTTTAATGACTTGAGGATGGCTGAGCTGTGGCTTTCACTTAGTTCAGATCATTCAGATGGAGAACACACCATGGCTTTGGTGGTGGTGGTGGTTGAGAGTTGCTTCCATGTGTGAGGATGAAACAAAAATTGGGAATTTCGGAGAAAATACGGAGCAAAAAGAGGTGGGTTTTGGGAGAAAATATGGAGGAAAAAGAGGTGGGGTTTGGGGGAAAATATGGAACAATAAAGAGGTGGGTTTTGGGGGAAAATATGAAAGGCAAAAGGTGGATGCTTGGAGAAAATACGAAATAAAAGAAAAAGTGGATTTTTGGAGAAAACCTTGTATTTCTCTTGAAATTTCTCCCCCGAGGTGATAGCAGCCCTTTGTCCATGCCCCGTGGGCTGCTGCCTGAGGAGCCACAAACACCAATTGTTTTGGGGAGCAGGACTGGCTGTGGCAATGAACACTGCAGCCATTCATGGGCTCACAGGAACCTTTATCCCTGCGGGGAAACTGGAATTTTCCTCGGGGACAGAAGCAACAAAGCCCAAGGGGGAAATGAGCCCGTTCAGCTCAGATTTGTTCCATCCTGTGAAGGGCAAGGCAGGATTGTAGGGAAGTCCCCTCTTCCTTCAGGCAAAGGCAGGTGATGACATTTCTTGGTTTTTTGGGGGGTTTGTGGTCGTGTTTTATGGCTTTGAGGTTTATTTTTCTCTTAATCTCACTCAGGAGGGCATGATGCTTTTCCTAAAAATTCCTTGCAGTTAGCGGTGTTTTTATTATAATTTTATGTTAAAAAAAATGCATTAGTTCCATGTGCATTAATGAACTTTATCTGTGGGATGTAAACGTGGCAAAATGTTGTGATTTCAGGCAGAGGAGGAACTTTCCAAGCTGCTTTCAGCACCTCACATCAATAATTAGAGTGATGCAGCACACCAGTGTGACAGGCAGCAATGCATGTGCAGAATTGGTGGCATCAGGGATTTTGCTGCTTAGGGCTTTGCAGCAGTTGAGCTAATAAATTATCCAAGGTATTAAAGAGATTCTGTTAATTTGCAAAAACAACACTCACAAACCACAGAGGCATTTGTGTAATTTCCAACTCTGTGTTTAAGACCTCCCTCGAGGACCTCTTAAAACCACCAGGTGTTTTTTTTTTGGCTTTTTAAATCTCCCTGGAAACATGCAAACAATTGCATCTTGTAGCTGCTCTCTCAGATCAGGGTGTTTCAAAGCTGTAACTCTTTGTCTGATTGCAACACGGGATGTTTTGGCAATAGGAAATTGGGAAAATTCCTTAAAATAGCTTCAAGCCTAAGGCGTGGTAAATCCAGAATTAATTCTGGTTGTATCACGATAGTAAATAGTGGCAGTCGGTAATTGTTGTAGTAAAATTAATTTCGGGGTCGTTGGGGCAGCAGTCTTGCTGTGTTTCTTTAGTTTGGATTTTTAAAAAATTATTTTAATTATGTCTAAATTTAAATAATTGAGTGAGATTCGTGTTTATGGCAGCAATGCCCTGATGTTGTTGGATCCCAAAAAGAGGATTTTCCCATACAGAATCCCCACAGCCCATTTTGCTCCTGGATTCCTTGAGAACTCTTAATTTTATCTCATTTTTCCCTGTACATACAAGCAGGTATCAAACACATTAATGCTGATGTGGCTTTCTGTAGGAAGAATGGGCAAACAAGGCATGCTCTGTTTATAAATTTCTGGAATGCTAAAATCATCTGGGTGCTTTGTTTCCACACAAACAAAGTCGGGACAGTGGGGGAAGGATCTTGTTATTGGTCCTCTGGGATGCTCCCACTGCATTTTTTTTTTTTTTTTTTAATAGGATTTAATATTTTAACCTGATACCCTGGGCAGGATAAGAAAATTCCAAGTGCATTGCTAACTTGCTTTATTTTGGGAATGCCTGTGCTGGTGTTGTTTGAGACTGCCTGGATTGTCTGTCCATGAGCTTTTGGCCAGGTAGGATCAAATCTTTAAAACCTCTTTCAGATCTTTCACTTGGATCTGGAATGGGTGAGGAATCTTCAAAATCCTGGATCCTAGAGAAGCCTAAAATTATATCACGGCCTTCAGAGATCCAAATCCTATTTATTTCTTCTTTTACCCTTCCATAAGATCAGAAAATTTCTTCAGTGGGTGCCTGGCAAAGCTTTATTTGAAATGAATGTTGGTGTTAGCTGTGTGCCCTGGAACAGGCAGGGATCCCTCTCTGCAGCCTCCAGGAAAGCACTTGGATTTCACTGCAGCCTGGGTTTAATTGAGCAGATTTAGGGCATTTTCCAAGGCTGTTTTTCCAGGAGAAGGAGCAGCTCTTGCTGGGAATGCTGAGCAGTGGTTCCTGTGTGTGGGTGGGCTGTGCCTGGCTCTGGTTACTCCTCATTTTGGGCTCATCTCTTCGGGAGAGACCTCGTGGCCATTGATGTCTTTTACTGTGAGCATCTAACAGGAAAATTCTGCTGCTTTTCATTGTCCTGTGCCGATGTTTCTGCAGAACAAATGTGTTGCATATTCGTGCTGAGTTGACCTCAGTTGCCCATGAGGAGCCAGCTGAGGCTGTGCAGGATGGATTTCAGCGAGGCTTGTGCTGATCTTGGGATGAAATATTTACTCTGTTGTGCAATAATTCATGGGAGTGGGATGAGCCAGTTGTGTGTGAGGATGTGGAGCTGCTGGAATGATGCAGAGGAGGACGTGGAGATGCTCCAGGGCTGGAGCCAGGCTGGGAGAGCTGGGAATGTTCACCTGGAGAGGAGAAGGATCCAGGGAGAGCTCAGAGCCTAAAGGGGCTCCAGGAGAGCTGGAGAGGGACTGGGGACAAGGGATGGAGGGACAGGACACAGGGAATGGCTCTAAGCTGACAATGAGAAGATTTAGATGCAATATTGGGAGGGAATTTTTGGCTGGTCCAGAGGAGCTGTGGCTGCCCAAAAGCATCCAAGACCTTTCTGAGCTGCTGGATTCCCTGTGGTGCTCATGGCTGATTCCATCTGTGCACATCTGACCTGCAGTTTTTGAGAGAAAAGTTCATCTGAAACACAGGCTCTGTTATTTGAGCCTTTCAGAAGCCACCAAGTCACAAGAGGGTGTTTTCTTGGAGGAAAAAAACCAGAGCCTGTGCCAAAAGCTGGGCATAACTGCCCCATTTCAGGAGTGTGAGTTTATGGAGAATCCAGCCTGCTCCCGGATTAAATCCCTGTGGTTTGTGGACTCCTCTGTGTGCAAATGTCACACACGGGATGTCCTGGCAGCGTGGAGGTGACAGCAGTCACTGTCCTTGTTGTCACCCTCAGCCCTGAGCAGCTCCTGAAGATTTACCCACATCCCTTCTCATTCCAGCTTGGAGTTGTGCAGCTCCTTCCTCATCAGGATTTGCAGAACAGCGAGAGTTTTGTGTTTTGGGGAGGAGTTTGAATCCATTTTCGTTCCAGCCTCCCTCGGGTAGTTTTTGTTTGGATTTCTGGCTGTTTATGCAGCCTTTGAACAGGAACATCTGAGTGCTCCTGGAGCAGGAATAATGGCTTAAGGAGGAATGGAATTCACCTTTTCTTTTTGGATCATTGTGCTGAAGAATGGCAAAAATTGATACAAATCTGGGTTTTCATCTCCCACATTGAACAAATAATGGTTATGGCTTCTGCAGGAAGGTCTTAGGACAGCAGCATCCAAGCAAAAAGGTCAAAATCCCTGTAGGATATATCCAAAATCTTCAAATGAAGGAAATTTTCTGTAAATGCATACAAGAGAAGCTCCCTGAGGGCAATAACTTTTAATTTATCCCCTCAGTGTTACACAAAACAAACTTGGAACCAATCTCTTCTCCTTGAAGCATCTCTGGAGGATGCTGCCCTCCTTCCTGTGCACTTCTGCAAGGAAAAATCCTCTCCCCTTGGCTCAGTATGTGAAGTTGGAAGGCAGAGAAACAGTTTATTCACATCATGTTAATCCTAAAAAATACAGGAAGAAAAGGCTGTATAGGTGAACTTGGCAATGAAAATTGTCAATTTTGATAATATTTTGTAAAGAATTCATAAGCTCACATGATTCTTTATTAATAATATAATAATGATATTAATATTTTAAATTTATTAGCATTAAATTAATAAATTTTAAATTAATAACAATCACATTATTAATACTTGTAGAAATATATAATAAAACACAATATTTTTCATTAATTTGTAAATAATGAAAATTGCCAATTGTGGGGGGGAAGTCACGTGTGCTGGACATCATGGAATGACAGAAGAGCTCAGGGAGTTTTGCTGCTGGCTCCTGGGATGGTTGGGGCTGAGGAAAGGCTGGAGATGAGGTTGATAATAAAACATTTCCTGCTTTGAGGTGTGTGATTGTGAGCAACCCCCACCCCCAGAGCCTCAGAAAGGAGAGATTTGTGTTTGCTTATCTGGAAATTCCCTTTCCTCCAGGCTGATAACATTCTGAGGAGAGGAAAAAATAGGAATTGCCATCCCCAGCCTCGTGTTATCGCTTTGGGAACAGCTTTTCTATAGCTCCAGCTGATGGAAAAAATAGATTTCTTTAAAAATATTGGACACAATTTCTGGTGCTGGGGAGGTAGAGCTGCGTTGTATGGGATGTGGAAGGGGGAGCTGAAGGAAATTCCCTCTTCTCAGGGATCTGATGTGCTGCAGCAGGCTGGGAAGGGGCTTTGTGCTTCTGTTCCCAGAATTATTGTGGAATCTGTGCACTCCTGGAGCTGCAGGTGGGGATGGGAGCAGGAGCTGCCCTTCCCTGGCTCCATCAGTGCTCCTGGTGCTCATCTTCCCTTTGTCCCCAGAGAGCCAGGATGGGACTGAGATTTTTTTTTTTTTTTTTTTTTTTTTTTTGGACAGCAAAAGTTAAAAACCAACGAGAGGAGACAGACAAAGCTGAAATAAATGAACTGCTGCTGCTGTTGTTTTGTCTGGCTGAGTGAAGGATGTTCTGGTTATGTCAGTGTCTTCCAAAAATTGTTAACAGGTTTCTGCCTGTTCTCAGCTACTTATTCATGCCCCTGAGCTGCTGCTCTCTGAGGATGTAGAACATTTTTTTTTTTTTTTTTTTTTACGGGTTGTAAATCCCATCAGGGAAATGTTTCCTTCTGCAGGGCCTTTGCCATGCTAACTTTGAAATGAATTTATTTATTTTAACCCTGATATTTTCCTGGCCTGGCACAGCAAACCCTGGTGCAGGGTGGTTGGGGGAGTTCTCAGCTCCAGAGGGAGAGGAGGGGACGAGAGAGGAAGGTTGGAAAACAGAAATCCTTTGATCTTGGTGATTGTTTTTGTGCTGTTTGTATTCCTGCACGTGCTGCACGCTGCTTTTTCCAGTGCTGGGAGCTTTGTGTGACAGTGACAAAAAACATTTCCCTGATTCTGTGGGGTGTTCTAGGTGGCTGTGGGGTGGTTTGGATGGCTTTGGGATGTTTTAGAGGGCGATGGGATGGTTATGGGGTGTTTCAGATGGCTTTTAGGTGGCATTAGGGTGTTCTCGATGGCTATAGGGTGTTCTAGGTGGCTGTGGGATGTTTTAGAGGGCGATGGGATGGTTATGGGGTGATTTAGGGGACTATGAGGTGTTTCAGATGGCTTTTAGGTGGCATTAGGGTATTTCAGATGGCTGTGGGGTGTTTTAGATGGCCATAGGGTGACTATGGGCTATTTTAGATGACTTTTGTGTGGCTGTGGTGTGCTTTTAGATGTTTATGGGGTGTTTTACGTGCCTGTTGGGTGTTTTAGATGCCTGTTGGATGGCTCTGGGGTGCTTTATATGGCTTTGGGGTGGCTGCTGGGTGGTGTAGATTGCCATGAGGTGGTTTAGATGGCTGTGGGGTGGTTTAGATGGCTATGGGATTGCCATGAGGTGGTTTAGGTGGCTTTGGGGTGCTTTAAATGGTTATGGGATTGCCGTGGGGTGTTTTAGATGGTTATGGGGTGGTTTAGATGGTTATGGGATTGCTCTGAGATGCTTTAGGTGTCTGTGGGGTGGTTTAGAGGGTTCTGGGAATGCCATGGGGTGGTTTAGGTGCCTTTGGGGTGGTTTAGATGGTTATGGGATGGCCATGGGGTGGTTTAGGTGGCTATGGGATGGCCATGGGGTGGTTTAGGTGGCTATGGGATGGCCATGGGGTGGTTTAGGTGGCTATGGGATGGCCATGGGGTGGTTTAGATGGTTATGGGATGGCCATGGGGTGGTTTAGGTGGCTATGGGATGGCCATGGGGTGGTTTAGATGGCCATGGGGTGGTTTAGATGGTTGTGGGAATGCCATGGGGTGGTTTAGATGGTTATGGGATTGCCATGGGGTGGTTTAGATGGTTGTGGGAATGCCATGGGGTGGTTTAGATGGTTATGGGATTGCCATGGGGTGGTTTAGATGGCCATGGGGTGGTTTAGATGGTTATGGGATTGCCATGGGGCGTTTTAGATGGCCATGGGGTGGTTTAGATGGCTGTGGGATGGCCATGGGGTGGTTTAGGTGGTTATGGGATGGCCATGGGGTGGTTTAGATGGCCATGGGGTGGTTTAGATGGTTATGGGATGGCCATGGGGCATTTTAGATGGCCATGGGGTGGTTTAGGTGGTTATGGGATGGTCCCTATGGCTGCACAGGAGTTTGTTGCTTTCCCTGCATATCTCATTAAGAGCAGGGAGCTCGCCCTGTTTGTGTCACATCTCTGCCTGTCCCACGGGAGCTGCCTGGGTCCCTGCATCCTTCCAGGGTGACAATGTCACCCCCATTTATTTCCTGACATTTCAAGTTGTTTCCAGGATATTCTGTGCCACAGAGCTGAGTCATTAAGTTTTTCCCCCATTAATTTATTAAATAACTGCTGAAAACTCCTCATTAACAAACACATCCTGACTATTTAAAGGAATAAAAAAAAAAACCAAACCCAAAACCTTTCCTCTGTGCACATCTCCTGTTATCCTCTCCAGAATTCCAATTCCTCCTCCCATCCAGAGGCTGATCCAGAGCTCCTAAAGCAGAATCCAAAAATGTTTGCTGCAAACACCCATCCCTTGTTAAGCAGTATTTACATAAAACATGCTGACACCACTTTGGGGAGATTGAGTAGGATGCTTTCTCAGCTGTTGAAATTTGCACACGAGATGGAAGATGTTTTGATTAAAAGAAGGGTTAGCTGAATATTTTTTTTCCCCATTTATTCCCATGTGTCAAAATCAAAGCAGAGTTTCTCCAGGCGTTTTGCCCATTTTCTTTCTATTTTTTTTTTTTCTGTTCCTCTTGTTCGGTTGTTTGGATTCTTTCCCTCAAGGTTGGGATTTTTGTGTGTGTTTTTTTTTTTTTTTCTCATAGCAGAGGAATTCAGTTATTTAAGGAGATGAATACATATTAAAATGCCTTTTAGACAGAAATAAACACTATGACTGGGTTTAGCTTCCTGTTTATTTTGGGGAGAGTTTGTAAATTCATTCTGGAATTTATTGGATAGGCAACGGTGAAGTGGGGACAGGCAGGGGGAAACCAGGGAGGTTTTCCAGGCAATATCCTCCTGCTGGAGGAACAGAAAAAAGAGAGCAGTAATAATTTTATTTTAGTTACCCACATTCTCCTTCCTTGTGACTTCTCCAATCCGAAGCCATTCCTGTGATAACATTTCCCTACGTGCTTACTTAATTGATTTTATTTTATTTTTTTTTTTTTTTTTTTGAGCTGAATTTCTAAAAACTCCTATCAAGGAGGAGAACTCCAACTTTCCTCATCAGCGCTGAAAGGATTTCTTTAAAAGCCTGCAATGCAATTTGGTCTCTCCTTTTCCCCCTGCAGTGAGCAGAAACTTTGCCTTTGTGGTTCCTTTGCGATTCGCTCCGTGCGGCTGCGAGTGCCTGTGGCCACTGAGAAACTGGAGCAAAAGTTGCTTTTTTTAGAATTTCCATCGTGAACCTGCTCTCCTGCCATTCCCCAGCCTCCTGTGGGGAGGATCAGGGAAGGAAGTTGGAATTAGGGAGGGTTGGAACTTCAAGGAGCCTCATCCCAAAATCTCTCCCTGGGTTTGCTGCCGCCGCCTGGATTAGAGGGCTCTTTAATTTGCTTTTAATTAAAATGATTTTCATTTATTCTCTGCTTCCTTAGGAGGTCCCGAGGCGCCTCACAAACTTGTGATGCTGTATATAAACCACAAAATGCATATTCATGTGGTGCTGAGATTTTACCTGGAAGCTGAGGATGAAAGAGGATTTTACTTCATTTTTTTTTTTTATTTTTTTTAATTGTTGTTTTAGAGCCTCAGATCGCAGTTACAGAGCAGCTTTTCAAGCACTGCTGTTGTACGTGTTCTCAATGAGTTGTAGTCCAAAGTGTCAACACTGCCCTTCCATAAATAGCTTATCTGGATACTATATTTAAATAGCCAGGGCTTTGTTTTTGCAACCTCATTCAGTGGGAAAGAAAAAAAAATCATGTAAATACCTTTTTCTTTCTTTTTTTTTTTTTTTTTTTCAAAAAAGGAAATGCACCTATTGCAGAAAATTCCCCAAGGAAATTATGGATTAAAATGGAAAGTCTTGCATAGCTTGTAAATAGTTATGTTATGTTAATTAACTTTTAAATAGTTGACCTTAATACAATGTAGATATTAAAAGATGAAAAGAACCCTTTCTTAGAGAAGATTGTGCTCCAATTTAATCGTGTACACCACAATAACTACCAAGGAGGAGGAGAAAAAATAGGGCTTTTTTTTTTTTACTTTTTAAAATTACTTTTCTGGTGGTTTCTTTCTTTTTGGTTATTTGCTGAGGCATAAAGCCTGGATCAGCACAGAAACCTGAGGAAATCCAAGGAATGTGATGGACAGTGGAGTTCCAGGGATGAATTTGATGTCCCAGCTGAAGGTGGCAGAGAAGTGACAGTGAGGAGGAGGCTGGCAGGAACAAGGGATTATTCCAGAGCCTTGAAAAGTTGCTTCATTCTTGTTTTGGGAGAAGAACAAATCATTGTAGAGAAGATGCTGAGATATTTTTAATGTCCTTGTGAGGTTGGGATTGGTCTCTTCTCCCAAGGGACAGCACAAGAGGAAATGACCTCAAGTTGTGCCAGGGGAGGTTTGGGTTGGATATTTGGGAAAATTCCTTTATGGAAAGGAATTCCAGCCCTGGCAGTGGTGGATCCCCCATCCCTGGAGGGATTTGAAAGCCCTGTGGTTGTGGCACTTGGGGACACGGGGCACTGGTGGCCTTGGGGGCTGTGGTTGGACTCGATGATCTTGGAGGGTTTTTCCAACTTAAACAATTCCATTTTTTTGTGAGTTTGGACACCTGTGATTTAGGGCTGGCACATTTTGTAAGGGTTCTCCCCGGTCTGCTGGAGGCAGAATTTCCCCCTGTGCTTTCAGGCAGGTGTAGAAATTCAGGGACTGTGCCATGAGTTTTTTAATATCTGGAACCAAACCCTTAGGCACAATATAAAGATGTTTTTTTCCTAACGGACTTGTGTCTTGAGAAAAATGTCCCTCAGAGAAGAAAACCTGAAACTTTTGCTTGCTCACAGAGTGTCCAAAACTCCCGTGTTCAAGTTTGGGGGAAGCAAAAGGCCCTTGTTGAGGATGTCCCAGCAGAAGTGTGAGCAGCACATTTTCCCATAATACTCTTTTTGTTCCCTCAGTGAATGCAGCAGTGTTTGCTCCTACGAGGAGCTGCTCTGGAGGTCACAGAGGTTGCTCAGATCCTTGGAGGAGGGCACAGGGCTGTGCTCAGCACTTGCAGAACACGAGATTTGGGGTGGTTTTTTGGGGGATTTAACTTTGAAATGTTGCAATCTTTACATGGGCAGGGACAATTCCCACCATCCCAGGTTGCTCCAAGCCCTGTCCAGCCTGGCCTTGGACACTGCCAGGGATGGGGAAACGCTTGAAGGTTTCATTTTGAGGCTTTGGGGTTTGTTTTTGTTTTTCTTCCACCCTTGTTTCCCAAAGCTGTTGCTCTACAATCAACCCCATGAAGTCTCAGTGTTGTTTTCTGCTAAAAGTGATCAAGAAAGGTGGAAGAACATCAGTGAGACAAGGCCAAGTGTCTCCTGAGGGCAGCTATTCCTTCTTCTCCCTGCTGTGTCCTCTCCTGCAGCAGATTCCTGATGGTTGAATTTTCCTTCAGGTCTGGAGTGGATTTTTTCCAGTGAGAAGTTGCTTGCAAACTTTGGCCTGAGAATCCATGGATTTTTGTTTTGTAGAGATACATTAGGCTGTAGAAAAACTGTGTATTGAAAGTACAAATGGCACTTAGAAAGTAAAGCTGGTCAGGTCTTTAATTTCTTTTTTTTTATTTATTCTTCTTAATGGGCTCTTATATTGAGTAAAAATTGAAAAGATGGTTATAACCATCTTATGGAACCACTGTGTTCTATTGTGCCATAAATAATAATAATAATAAATGGCTGGTTTGGGGCTGTGTTCAGGGTGATTCTTGTGGAATTTGAGGCTGTTGGGATGATGGAGTTGGTGGCAGCCATCCACACCCAGCTTTATGAAGAGCCAATTTCTGCCTTTGTGGTGAGAACCCACAACAGTTGGGAGTTTGAAATGGCTTTGAAGCCATCTGTGTTGCATCTCTGTGTTCCATTGTTTCACCCAGCCCAGATGCTGGGAAGTGACTGAAAGGAGCTCCAGTACAAATTGTTATTCTGGTGGGGATGAGGATTGTGTGGAGATTGTGTGAGGATTGTTCTGGCTCTGGGGAGGTCAAACACCAAACATCAAACACCAGCCTGCAGCTGAGGGGACCCCAAATGTGGTGTGAGAGCCTCTGCCCTCCATCCCTGTCCTGGTGCTACCACCCTGTGGTGTCAGAGTGAATCGGGACCTCCAGGAAAATGGGATTTGGGTTGTGGTGTGCCCAGGGAAGGGTGTCAGCCCCAGATGAACGCTGTGGAAATCCCACTGAGTCAGCTCCTGCCGGCCTGATGTGCAGCTTCAGGACAAGAGAAGTTGCTGTAAATGATTCAGGCTTGATAAAACCCGCCCAGGCTTCCCCAAAGCAGAGTTCCCTGGGGTTTTAAAGGTGAAGTGCTGGGAGAGGAGATTGCCAGGATAACCCAGGAAAGGTTTTGGCCAGCTCAGCTCTGGAGCAGCTTCACCTCTGGCTGTCCTGAGGAGCTCCCCTGTGGATTTATCCAGAGCTGGAGATGCAGACAGAGCCTCAGTGCTGTAATTTCTGTCATGCATGGAAGGAAGTTCCTTAATGAGCACAGAGGAAAAAAATTATTTTCATAATTACACTTCTAAAAGACACTCACAAAATACTGATGAATTTGCTTGATAGTTCCTGGAAAACCTAAACTAAAGCCCAGCTTTCCACAGGAGATTGGCCTGAGTGGTGTCCAGAGCTCGTTGCCAAGCTCAGCTTTGCTGTGATCAATTTTTAAATCACTTTAAGGAAGGTTTCTTGCAGGGCGTGCAGCCTTTTTAATAGAAACAATTAATTCATGTCAGGTGGAAACGGGGGCTCAAAAAAAACCTTTTGGGGCACAAATAAACTGGATCCAAGCATTTATTTATTTAATGTTTTGAGGAGAGGCCGTGGACTCGTTGGGATATAATTGCACTCCTGTCAGGCTGAGCTGTCTGCATTTCTGCTGCAGTGACTTGTGGTGGCATTTGCAAGTTCATCTCCCTCGGGTGCTTAAAGCAAATGGTCAAAACATCAGCAATTGCAGCCTGCTGGAATAACTGAGGCTTGTAAAGCTTTTTATATTCATCAAAAAGCAATTTCTGTTGGGTTTTTTTTTAAGATTCAGTACCAGGGCTGGTTGGTTATTCTGTGTGCATCCAAAACATCCTAAGGACATCAAAACCTTGGAAAACATGCAAAGCCTGACCTCTGAACACAGTGTTTTCTTCCTGTTTACCTTGGCCCGGGCCTTTAAAAAAGGATTTATTTTGTTGTGCAGGCGATTACCAAATAAACTCACATCTGTGGAAGCTTGTGTGAGGTAGATACCGAAACTTGGCAGGGTTGTGCAGGTTCCTGACCTGCCGGGAGCTCATTCAGGACTTTGTGCTGATAACATCATCTCCTCCTCCCTGCCTCCAAGGGAGCTCCAGACAAAAATCTGAGCTGTGCCAACTCTGCAGGCAGGCTGGCCCGGCAGCTGCTGCTCTTTTAATGCAGCCAAACATGAGAGGGGAGGTCCTTGCACATCATTTTCCAGCTGTGGAGCCGAGCAGCACCTCTGGCTGAGGGGATGAAGTGCTGGCTCAGCACAGTGCCAGATGGCTCCAGATGGGAGCTGTGCTGCAGGGCAGGGATGCTCTGCACAGGGACATCCAGAAACCTCCTGGGGCTGGCCACAGCCAAATTCAAGGTGAGGATGATGCCTGGAGAGGCTCCCTGGAACAAGTGTTAAAGGAATAAAGCAGGGATTTATAAAAGCCCTTCAAAGGATTCACCTTGGGCAGTGTAAGAGCCTGGCCATGGCTACACCCACAATGGACCCAAGTCACGAGTTTTCACTTTTATAAATTTTGGTCCATTCTCATATTGGGGTTCATTGTCCAATTCCAGGCTCTGCAGTTCCATCCTCCCAGATTCTCTCCTCAGTTTGCTGCTGTTTGCACTTTTTGGGGCTGGAGCAGCAGCGTGTCCTTGGATTGTTTTGTGTGCCTGAGCTGGGAGGAGACCTTGCTGACACTTTATATAAAGTTCAGAGTTAATATATTAATTCAGTGTAGAATATGGAAAATATGGAAGCTAAACCAAGGCATCATTTCCCCCCCTCTCTGTTTCTATGTCCTTCCAGAGAAACCAGGATTTTTGTGAAGAGCAGCCTGGAGGAGAAAGGCAAGGGCTGAGCAAAGTCATGGAGAACACCAAACTCAGCTCTAGCCCAAAGTGCAGAAAAAAACCCCTGGTTCTGTGAGGGCAAATCGCAGCTGGATTTATGGGGAGAAGAAAATTAAAATTCCCTGTGAGGGTGGTGAGCAGGAGCCTTGGGGCTGCAGCATCCTCTCCTCAGAACCCCACTGGGCAGGGTGATCCTAAAGGTTCTTCTCAGCCTCACCCATTGTGTCACAAGGAACATTTCTGCCCACCTGAAATCCTCTGCAGGAGGCTCTACATGAAAGGAAGTGACTTGTTATTGCTAATTGTGAATTAAGGAAAAAAAAAAAAAAGTCCTTGGAGTGACTTAGGAAAGGGGATTCCCATCTGTGTGCAACTCCAGCTGCACTTGGGCACGTGCAGAGTTATTCCAAAATAACTGGAGACCCTGACACTTCTTATCATCATAATTTGTGCATTATTTTTAATAATTATCATTAGTCTAAGCAAATGTTTGGCATTTCTTTCAGAGCCTGTGTTGCCAGAATGGTGGGGATGGTCACAGCAGTGCTTGTGCTGTTCTGGGGGAGTTCACTGCCTTAAAACTTCCTGTGTTTACAGCCATTCACTGAATTCTGTGTTCAGTTCATTCTCATGAATTAGTTGTGCTTTTTATGCTGCTGTTTTCATCACGCTGGTGCTGAGTGGGAGATCCAACCAATTCTGTTGATTCAGAGGAAAATAAAATTTTGCATTTATGCACTGTTTAAATTATCAGTGCTTATTACAGACTGGAGGGCAAAGGGAGAGCTCAGTTTAAATGTGGAATGTTGTTTTCCTGTAATGGAAATCTGATTCATAGATTTAGTGCAGTAAAAGCATCACTACAGTCTATAGGTTAGGAATTTAAAGAAATAACTCAATTTTGGTCAAGTCAATACAGTTATGTCTTAAATGATGAGGTTTGTGGTTTTAGTGATGCCTTTTGCAGAGGTGGCTGAGCATGCACTGATTAAATCTCATGTCAAAGTTGTGTGTGTCATGGTTTTGTCCACATCTTTTTGTTGGAGCAGGGAAGGATTCCCCTTTGCAGAACAGAAACCTCTGCAGGCATCAAGTGTTGACAGAAAATGTATTTAGAGCTGGATCTTCCTAGAAGGAAAAGGTTGGGAAGCTGCACAGGAAGTTATGCAGATGAATTTATAATTCTGTTCTGCTGGGGGAATCCTGCTGGGTTAGGAATGCTGGTGGAAAAGCTCCTGTGGCCTCTTTTGGGCAATATTTGGAGAATTCTGCAGTGCCAGTGCAGGGAGGTGTGGGGACAATGTGGGCTCAGCTCCCAGCATCAGCCACCTGTTGTAAATACAAATTATGGTATTGGCTTTTCACAATTATTAGGGTGAATACTGTATGTATGTGTGGTGTTGAAATGGTTTTTAAAGTACAGTTTTCTTTAGGAGTAGCATAGGCTGTCTTTGTAGTAGGTGAATTACCTGCTTAAATAAATAACACCCAGCAAAGACACCTGCTACTGATACACCAGCTACCAGCAGGGACTGTCTGTAAAAATTCAAGACCACAGCCCAAATTAAGACTAATAAGAAAAATAAATTAAAACCACAAACGAAAAACCACACATGTTCTGAAAAGGCAGACTCGAGTGGCCATATAAAACAGCTCCTGGAATATAGAAAATAGTTTATAGAAAAGTTTGAAAATGCATGATAGGTGTGTGAATATGCAGGGGGCTGGTGAATTTTAAGGGGTGTCCCCAAACCAGCAGGGCTGCTCTTGGCTGAATGCCAAGCACTTGGCCACATAACTTTTTGCTTTAGGGCATTGTCTTTTATTAAACCTTTTAAAATCTACCTCGTTTTTCACACACCTCCCCTCAGCTGAACCCCAAAAGCTCAGTGTTGGGTGAGAAATCCCCAGGCAGGGTTGGGGCTCTCTCTCAGCTGCCCTTTGCACAGGGCTTGGGGTTCTGGAGGTTCAGGAGGGGTGGGCAGAGATCCAAACTCTTCTCAAGATCTTTGTATCTGCTGCCTTTTTACAAGTCTGTATCTGACTTGATGATCTCAAAGGTCTTTTCCAGCCTCGTTCATTGTGTGGTTCTGTGACCAGTTCTGCAGCACCCTCCCCTATTTCACCAGTTTGTACTGGTTGGGATTGAGGGGTGTGGGATCCTTCCCTGGGACCTCGTCAGGAAATGTTCACTTGGACCAAACTGAGTGTCATTAAACCTCCCTGGTCCTCCTTTCCCAGCCCCCTGGAGCATTTATTTGGGAATTTCCTGGCATTTCTTTTATTTCTGTTATCCAGGAGCCAGCACAGCTCCTGGTGAAGCAGTGAGTGTTGGGGCAGAAAGATTAAAAGGCAGCAAAAGGGATTGATCTGCTCTCAGCTCCCCACCTGTGTCCCATGGTTAAAATACAAAGAATTCAACAACTTCAGTTTTATATTTTCTAAAAAGAATATTTTGGGTGTGTTCTCCATCACAGCATTATTTACAGTGGTTATAGTTTGTGAAACAAGGAGAAACCCCCCCCAGTGTCTTGCTGTTCCACATAAATTAATATTTTTTTTGTCATTACTCCTGAAGCAGAAGCTTTCCTTTACTACTGAAGAATCGACTTGTACATTGTTTATTAAAACACTCCCTGCAGGTCCATCTTTTGCTGGCTCAAAGTCACTTTAAAAAGGGCTTTTCCTTATCTCAGTAGCACATCTTGGGAAGTCATTTAGTGAACAAATTGCCAGTTAATTGCCTTGATCTGCTGGTGAGCAAGATGCTCGAAATGAACTGTTCTTAATCACGATATCAAAATATCACTTCTGTTCCATTAATGAGCCTGCTGTGAAATAGGATATGTTTTTTAAGGAAGTGACTTAAGCTGATCTCGTTTGCTTTTTATTTTTAGTTAATGCCTTTAGTCGGTTTCCTGAAAGAATCAGAGCTCTGGGTGTGCAAGAGGGAAACCAAAAATTTCCAGCATCAGTGGATGGTAACACTAAAGAATTGTCCATACAATAAATTTTGAGTTATCTCTCAGGATTTTAGTTGGTTGGAAAGGTTCTGTTCAGACACAGGGAGGGTTCATTGCACAGGATGTTTATGATTTAATTTCACCTCTACAAAAAACATTTTATAATTTGTACTTGACCTGTGGACAGATCCCATGGGAGCCAGCTTGGTTCCATTTTGTGTGGGTTTGGCCTCTGTTCTTATTTTGCCTTTTTATTTTTATGTAGGTTTATTTTTTAAATTTCTTTGGGTTTTTATTTTTTTGTGTTGGTTTTTATTTTGAAGTGCTTTTTTTTGCAGAATAGGATTGACTTGGTGTTGACCTAAGTTTAGTGACCATAAATTTTGGCCATGATTAGTCTTGGCTCTCTGCTCTCCAGAAATACATACTTGAAATCTCCACAAATACATACTTCAAATATATCTATATATATATAGACACACATACATAAATATATAAATATAAAATACAGATGTAAACCTATCTATCTATCTATATATATCATTATGCAGCTTAGTTCTGTGATATGACCAGAAAGTTGAGATAATGAAATAGTACAAAATCAGCCAGAAATGAGTTTACAATCCCATTATTTCTTCCATTTTTTTTTTTAGCATTATGAGTGTGATTCTCTTTTGGCCTTTCAGGAAAGGAACGTGGTACAATTGGGGTATTTAAGAATCCCAGACTTGCTCAGGTTGGAAAAAAGCTGTAAGATGATCAAACCCAACCATTCCCATGTCCCCAAGTGCCACATCCACAAATCCCTCCAGGGGTGGGGACTGTGCCAAGATTGGGAAAACCTTTCCATGAAGAAATAAATCTTCCCTTTATTTATATTCATGTTTTATAGATTATATTTATTTCTATTTTTATTTCTATTTATATATATATATATATTTCTATTTCTATTTATATATTTATTTTTCTATTTATATATATATTTATATTTTTATTTATGTATTTATTTTTCTATTTATTTATATTTATATATTTATCTATATTTATCTATATTTATATATTTATTTCTATATTTATTTCTATTTATGTATTTATATTAGTATTTATATTTATATTTATTTTTTAATTTATTTATTTATTTTTCTATTTATTTATATTTTTATATTTATATATATATATTTATATATTTATTTATATTTATATTTATGTTTTAAATTTTATTTTTATAGATCATTTTTATTTTTATAGCTTATATTTTTCCATTTATCTATTTATTTATCTATTTATTTATATTTTTATAGATTACATTTATTTTTCTATCTATATTTTTTTTTTGTGGTAAAGTGTATGAGAAGCTCTGAGTGCCTCCCAAGCTTGAGATGTGTGTGCTAATCCTCAGTGGGGTGGGCAGTTCTGCTGTGTGAGCAGAATTATCCTCATTTTTCCTCTCGTGATGGGAAGAGATTGACTTGGAGCTCACAAAATCAGAGTTACCAGGGCATGGCTTTGCAGCTGCCAGGACCATTTTGTGACCAACAAATCAGTTCAGCTCTTCCATCTACTGAGGCTTTGAGTTCAAAAAAAAAAAAAATCTTCCTGACACATCCCATTTTTCTGCCTTTTTTCCCAATTTCTCCTCAATTAGCAGTTGCCAGAGGAAAAGGCCTCGTGGTGTTAAACCCACAGAGCCCAGGGGTGACCTCTCACCTCTCCTTTTTCCATCACCCTGCTCAAAACGAGCTGCTCTGCCTTCCCAGGATGGGATTTCCTTCCTTTTGTACATCCCAAACGCTTTAGGAGAGCTTTTGCCATCTCTCAGAGCGTGAGCTTGGTCTCCAGAGCCTGAAAATGTAAAATAATTAAAATTATTCTGCCTGGGAGATAAAAGCCTGGTTGTTTTTTCCAGGGGGGACCTGGCTCAGCTTTGTGCATCTTTTCCAAACACAGAATTTCTGTTCTTCCTTCCTTTCCTTATACACACGAAGATGTGGAGGTGGGATTTGGATTTAATTTCCTGCAATGTGTCCAAACCAGCTTTTGGGGAAGAGGGAGAAGAGCTGAGCCTCAAATTGCCAGGCTGGGTTTTCCCATGGAAGTTGGCATGGAATTCTGCTGACAAAGCACTTGGGGGGAAGAGGGAAAACTGCAGGAAAAAAAAAAAAAAAAAAAAAAAGAATTCCTGTGATTTCCCCTTCCATCCTCCCCCAGTCTGTGCAAGTAGAGTGTGATGAGGCTGAGGGCTGTCCGTGGAATATTTTATTTAATTGTACCATGAGTAAATTTTCTTTTATATTTTTCTGGGATACAAATACGTGGCCAGGTCCTCTGGTGAATAAAAAAGGGGATTTCACTTTGTTACAACTTCAGCCAGTCATTAATCAGCCTGAACATTTATTTTCCAGTCACAGGAGGAAAAATTTGGTGTTGTAGCCAGAGCCTGTCAGGTTATTCCATTGAATCCGTGGGGTGAGTTTTTATCACATGTTAAAGCCACAAACAAAATATTCAGCAATCAGCTTTTCCATCCTCAGTGAGTGTGGGACTGCACAATCTGAATTTATTCTATAAAAACCTCTCCCCTGTTTTTTGGGCTGATCTGTCCTCAAAGACAAGGCTGAGAGGGCAACAGAATTCAGCTGATCTGAAAAAAAATGGATCCTGTGGGGCAGCAGCTCTTGGGCATCTCTGCATCAGTTGGAAAGGAGGTAAATAAAGGAAAAAAAAAAAAAGATGTTTAATTGTAGGTCTTGCTGAAATGTAGTTCATCTGGTTAGGTTGAAGGACTGAAAATGAATCAAAATTACCTTGATAAGCTGTCTGTTGATTGATTTGGAATAAGTACTCCAGGAATATGACATATAAATTAAAAATACTAGAGGAGAACTGTAGAACAGCAAAATAGGAATAATTTAGGGGAAATATCATGTGGAGGATCTCCTTCCTTAGTTTCCTGGGCCTGTATTTTTTTACTCTAAAATGTACCTGGGTGTGATTTGTTTCTGTGAAACTGGGACTGTGGTTTGGGCTTAAAAGTATAGAGATGTATTTGTATTTTGGGGATTATGGTCCAGATATACTGGGAAAAAAATCCCCAAAATCCCAGGAGCAAGGAACACAAAGAGCTGGAAAAATACTTGAAATAGAGTTTCAAGTGTCTTGCAAGAAAAACAGAGAATTACTTTGAAAGTTTCCTTGTTTTAGAGCAATTTATTGGTTATGGTGTGGGAAGGATTAGTCAAAACACGAGATGGAAATGTAAAACAAAGAGAAGTGAAAGTATTGGGGGGTTGTGTTTCTAAATGATCCTGCTGCAGGTTCTGGTGATGCCATTTCAAACCTGTTTCATCTGCAAGGGTTCCTCAGAGGAAGTCAGTTTGGCTGCTTTAGTTTTCATATCCTCTGAGGCTAAAAGTGTCATTTTAGGAATTTCAGAGCCTTTTCTTTGGGGTTTTGGTTGGAAGGGACCTTAAAGTTCACCCAGTTCCATCTCCAGCCATGGGCAGGGAATCTTCCACTATCCCAGGCTGCTCCAGCCTGGCTGAGGACCCTTCCAGGGATGGAAATGCAGCTTCTCTGGCCACCTGTGCCAGGGCAGGATTTATTTTCTGTACAATATCAAGATCTGTGTCATATTCCCTGGAGAAAGCCTGGGAGCAGCCAAGCTCTGTGCAAGCATTGCCTGGATCAGTGGCTGTGTTTGTGCATTCTGTGTCTGGGGACACCTCAGTGTCCCTGGAATCCCCTGGCAGGGGACAGAGCCATTCCCAGTGTCCCCTGGAATCCCTCAGCGTCCCTGGAATCCCCTGGCAGGGGACAGAGCCATTCCCAGTGTCCCCTGGAATCCCTCAGTGTCCCCTGGAATCCCTTGGCAGGGGACAGAGCCATTCCCAGTGTCCCTGGAATCCCCTGGCAGGGGACAGAGCCATTCCCAGGGTCCCCTGGAATCCCTAAGTGTCCCTGGAATCCTCTGGAAGGGGACAGAGCCATTCCCAGTGTCCCTGGAATCCCCTGGCAGGGGACAGAGCCATTCCCAGGGGACAGAGCCATTCCCAGGGGACAGAGCCATTCCCAGTGTCCCTGGAATCCCCTGGCAGGGGACAGAGCCATTCCCAGGGGACAGAGCCATTCCCAGTGTCCCTGTGGTGCCATGGCTGGTGCTGCTGCTGCAGTGTGAAATGTGCTTTTCTTTCTCCTGGCACCCCCTTGTCCCCCTGCTGGTGTTTTGTCCCTGCTGGGTGATGTGAGATGAGTGACCCAAGTGTCACAGCAGGGTGTGAGTGGCCACCAGCCCTGGCTGGAGCACAGCCCCCGGGTGTTTGTGCCTCCTGCATGGCACTGGGGCCACCAGCAGCTCCCAGTAAGCACACACAGATGGCCCGGGCAGGGCCTCTGTGCCATCAGAGACTGCTGGAGTAAACACTGGGTGAGATAAAAATTTAATTAAAAACAAAAAGCAAAAATCCACTCGGAGAAAACGAGGTTTTACACCAGGAGGAGCTTTGCAAGGGCAGGATTTCAGTGGATGCTGCTGGGGGCAGGGCAGGATGCTGGGCTGGCCCAGGCTGTGGGCTCTGCCCTGCCTCTGCTGCTGCTTTATTTAGGAAAATAAAACCTGCACATTCGGGACTCTGTGTCCTCCACAAATGCTGCATTTCTATTTTCTTTTTAAGCCACTTCTTATTTCCAAAATAGAAATATAATTCTCTTTGATCTTAGGTCCAGGATGCAGCTCAGGCCAGAGAATTATTCCCATGGTAACAAGCCACACTTCACCAAGGGGTATTTTCCACCCAAAAATATTTTTGGATGGAATTTCAGTATTTCTGGCTGTGATGGTCAAATCCACAGCTTTGTTATGAGTTTCACTCCAAGGAGGTTCCAATGGGACCCTCCTCTGTGTTTTATGGTGCCTTTGAGGCAGCTGTCAAGGGCTGCTGGGAAAACACTCTGCTTTTTTTTTATCCCCATCCTCAAAAAAAAAAAAAAAAACCCTCAACCCTTTATGCAAAAATCCAACTTGCAAAGTGAGGAGGAGAAATCAATAATTCTAGAAATGCCTTACAAGTCCAAAATTAGGTTTTTGTGAGCTGTAAATACCCTGAGCAGCACTCAAAACTCTCTTGTGCTAAATATTTCCCAAGAGAATGTTTCTGTGTTATTGTTGTGATTATTGTGATAGTATTCACATAGAGTTGTCTTCTGCCCCTTAGTAAATATGTTCAAAAAGAGCAATTCTTTTTAATGCCATGTCTTGAAAAGAGTTTTTAAGGATTTGAATGGGAGCTGGCTGTGGATGCTCCGTGCTTTGCCAGGGCTTTAAGATCCATGTACATTTGATACGACAATGCCATCAGGAATTCCAGTGATGATTTTAAAAGACATTAAATAGCAAAATATCAGTTTATTCCGCAGGAATCGTGACAGCAAACGCATACTGATGCTGACACCAGCTGTCATTGGGAAGCAAATATTCTCGGGCTTGTTTATTCCTGGGCAGCAGTGATGACAGCAGCCGATAGGAAAATCAATAGCTGGATTTTCCATCAGCCACTGCCTCTTGCCAAACGGAGTGATACTGCCTCAAATTAGCATCTGTTTGCACACTCCTCTGGTAATTAGTGCTGTCAGCGTCTGAACAAAAGGGAAAGTTGATTGTGAGGGTGGGGAGGATCTGGCACAGGGTGCCCAGAGAAGCTGGGGATGCCCCTGGATCCCTGGAGTGTCCAGGCTGGACACCGGGGCAGTGATGGATGGGATTTTGGGAAGGAATTGTTCCCTGGGAGGGTGGGGAGGGGCTGGCATGGAATTCAAGAGCTCAAGTGCCACGCTCATTCCTTGGTTACCTTGAGCCTTCCGGGAAAGGGGAAGAGCTTCAAACTGAGTGAGTTTAGATGGGATTTTGGGCAGGAATTGTTCCCTGGCAGGGTGGGCAGGGCTGGCACAGGGTGCCCAGATTTGCTGTGGCTGCCCCTGGATCCCTGGCAGTGCCCAAGGCCAGGCTGGACATTGGGGTTGGGACAGTGGGAGGTGTCCCTGCCATGGCAGGGCTGGATCTGGATGGGCTTTGAGGTCCTTTCCAGCCCCAGCATTCCATGATGCTGTGATGGTGTGTCAGGAGCAGGTGGGATAAAGAGCAGATCCAGCAGTGAGGTGTGGTGGTGGCAGGGCTGGGGCTCATCCCTGTGTCCTCCCCCATCCTGCTGCTCCCCTGGGTGTCCATCCAGGTGATCCTCAGTACCATCCTCACTGCTGCTTTGGGCTTGAAATCTCATCTCTTCATTTATATCTCATCCTGTTTTCCCTGGTCACATCAATCCATTTCCTCTTCCCCCCCCTCTGAACGATTCGACCTTTATTTCATTGCTTTTAATGCTTAAAATTACCTGATCAAACACTGCATTGTTTTTTTTTTTTTTTTTCCATGTCCAGTCCCTACCAACCTCTTTCTTGGCTCCTTCGAGGAGAGAAGGACCTTCAAGGATTTATTCAGCACGAGCAGTGCAGGCTGATCCTGCTATGGGTAATTCTTGGACAGGCTGGAATTTCTCTTCCAGCTGGAGCTGAAAACTGATTTTTAACCTCTGATACAACGTGGTGGTCAGTCCTGGGAAGCTCCCAGAAATACCAGAGGTGCCTTGTTCCCTGTGCTGGACATTTCCTTCAAAAATCTCCCTGATTTTCCTTAAATGCACACAATCACGGCTGTATCCCAAAACCTGCTGGCATCCATCTGCTCCCATCCAGTGCAAGACTTTCCTTCTCCCTTCCTCCCTGTGTTGGAAATGCATTTTTCTCTTTTCTTTCAGCCATTTAATCCCTCCAAACTCTATTTGAAGCAGCGATTTACTGCCCGAGGGGTCAGGCAGAAAGAGGGACTGTGCAAAAGCAAGGAGGAATTGCCATTATTTGTGGGGAAAAAAAGCATCTCTTGAAGTTAATTGAGGTGTAGATGAACCCGGCTGCACTCATTAGTGTCAGTGAAACTGAATATGCAATTTGCTAATTGCAGTGAGGGCACACAACTCTCAGATCCAGACTACTTGGGGTATTTTTAGCTGTTCCTTTAGTCATCAGCTTCCACTTTTGTCTGTTCCAGGCACCGGTGGGAAAACACAGCAGCCCTTTTCTCCAGCAGGGTCACGCTGTTCTGAGGGTTTTTTTTTCTCACTTCATTTTTTTTTTTTTTTTTCCCCCCCACATAAATGGAAAATGCAGCATTTTTGAGCTCTTGGAGCTATCCTGGTGAATAGTTCTTCCCATCCCAAAACTGTGATGTTTTTCTCTCTGAGTGTCAGCTTTTTCAGGATTACTGGCTAGGTGGCAAGGTCTGAGTTGAAATGAGAAACCATCACTCATGATAAGCAGCTGAATATTTTTTATGCCTGATGAATTCTTCTCTGTCTGAACTGTAAAATGGGCAGACTGGAAGGTCTTTAAGGTCCTTTTCTGCCCAAACCGTGCTGTGACTGGGCTGAAGCTTTTCCTTGGCTGTGCTCTACTATGGCTCATCCACAAATCTTTCCTGTTTTTAAGGAATTTTGCTGCTTTTGTCCAGGTAAAATTTTTTCAGAATGGCTTCAGGTTGCTGTACTGGTTGGTTGTTCTGATAGAACAGAATTGAGAGGAGCAAATATCAACCCTGGCTGATACTTGGAGGCTGGAATGGAGCAGGAAAATAAAGGAAATCCACTCCTGTTTGCCAGATTAAGCTGCAGCAATAATTGAGTGTATTCAGCTGGAGACCAAGGTGTGCAGATGATGGATGGGTGAATTTGGGATGAAAAGGGAAATGTCATGCACAGGAATGGACCAGGTGTGTTGGAATGGCACAAACCAAGTCTGCAGGAAGCAGAACCTTTCATTTTCCTTTGCTCTCGCTCTGTGGGGTCAGAAAAAAACCTTGGCATTGTAAATCAGGAAATATCGACCTTTCAGGTGGTTTATTGATGATGATAACCTTGTACAGCAGCTGAAAAAGCAGAAAAGCAGCTGTGATATCCACATGATGCTCACTGATGGCAGCACTTATTTGAGCCCAGTCTGTGCCCAATTCAAATAAAAAATCAGAATATTTATTCCTGATTTATTATCATTTAACAACATGATGTTACAAAATATCATTTGATACAATCATTCTGCTGATAAAATTTAAAAATATTTATTTAACATCTGTAGTTATTTAATATTTATTACTACAAAGTAACCAGGCTTCACTGGCTGCTGCAGCAGCACTTGAACATATGTTTGCTGTCAGCTTGGCTTGCACAGGAAAACCTTCATGTTCCAAACCAAGCAGCTCCTGTGGGCTCTGGATATTCAGGAGGGGCTGCAGCAGCCCCCAGAGCTTTGTCTGCAGGCAGAATTCCTGTTCCATTGCTTTTCCTTCAGGATCTTTCCAGTGCCATTTGTTACACCCCGTGACTATCAGGTTATGTAGTAAATTCGTGATTTATGATTGGGTTGTTTCGATTGCTGGCTTTTTAAAAATTATTTTTATTTTTTTTTTAATTTTTTAAATTTTTGATTGCTGGTGTTTAATGGTATTTCTGAGGTGCAGGAGTCACTTTTCCCAGCAGGATCCCAGGGTGGCTGATGGCAGAGCCCAGCCAGGCGTCTGCTCATCGCCCTGACAGTGCTGATGTGCAGCATAACCTAAAAACACACTTGTACCCAGCTTCAGCTGCATTGACCTGACCTCCTTTCTTGGCACTGTGATCACTGCAAGGCAAGGAGGCATCTTTAAATGGTAATTTTTGTTTCCAGTATGCCCAGCCCCCTCAGGTTTGTGTTTGAAGGGCACCAAGCTGAACAGGCCTCGTGTGCTGGGGAGATCCTGGGGCCAAGAGCTGCAAACCAGAGCAGCAGGGATTGGGAATTGGCTTGAAAATGGAATCGTTAAGGTGGGAAAAGTCCTCCAAAAGCATCGAGTGCAGCTTCCAGCTGAATCCCACCGTGCCAGCTCGGCCATGTGGCAAAGTGTCACCTCCAGTGGTTCCACAGGGATGGGGGCTCCAAAGCTCCCTGGCAGCCCCTGCCAATGTTTTAACAATCCCTTCCCATAGGGAAATTCCTGCTGCTGTCCACCCTGAGCCTCCCCTGGCCCATTCCCTCTCCTCCTGTCCCTGTTCCCTGGAGCAGAGCCTGGCCCCTCACAGAATTCACAGAATTTGGGGTTGGAAGAGACCTTCAAGACCATGGAGTCCAACCCAGCCCTAAGAGCTCAACTAAGCCATGGCACTAAGTGCCACATCCAGATTTTTATAAACACACCCAGGGATGGTGACTCCACCCTGGGCAGACAATTCCAGTACTTGGTCACTCTTTTCTGTAAAAAACTTATCCAATAACATCCAGCCTGTATTTCCCTTGGCACAGCTGGAGACTCTGTCCCCTCATTCTGTCAGGTGTTGTCCCCTCCTGTCCCCTCCTGTCAGACCCACAAGGGCCCCCCTGAGCCTCCTTTTCTCCAGGCTGAGCCCCTTCCCAGCTCCCTCAGGAATTCTCCAGACCCTTCCTGTTGGAACCCTAAAGCCTGGGAGTTTTGAACTTTCTGTTTTTTCTGGCTCTGAACACTGTTTTTGGTTTGAGGAGGATTCCAAATTGGAGTGATGGAGTTGGGATCACTGGTGTAGTTTGGGTAGAAGTGTGTAATATCACATGGTGAAGGGTTTGGAATTTGGGGTTTTAGAATATAGGAATAGGTATGGGACAAGATGGAAGTTCTGGGGCATTGTCTTTCTTCTTTCTTATTTCTCCTTCTTGGTTTCAGGCAGTAATTTTTGATTGGATAGAAAATCCCACAGTGCAGATCACAGGTGTTTGGTCATTGGGTCAAAAGTATAAATAATAGAGATGTTAGCTTTTAATTGGACTGTTTGCCTTTAGAAGACCTTGTAAGGAGCAAGATCCAGCTCCATTTTGTCATTTTTAGCTTGTTAGATAGAAGTTCTGCAGAACTCACTGTATTTTAGATAAGAATTAATAAACAACTGAGTCTGAATGTGAAAATCCATCCCTCGTGCTTCAATCCTGACTCTGAATGAAGGCAGAGGCAAAAAGAAGCCACTAATGTGTGGTGCTGTGATACCCTCCCATCTCTGCTCCCTTCCCTGGACACCCTCCAGCCCCCCAATGTCCTTTTTGTGTCACCCAAAGAACTGGAGGTGCCTCCATACTGCCCAGCCCTCAGGACTTCCCTGGGGTCCTGATTTCTCATTTTTATAAAAGAACAAGAACCAAACCCATGGCTTGTTGGGGAATTTTTGACTTGTTCAAGACTCATTGGTTTGTTTGTGGGTTGTTTTGTTGTTTTTTTTTTTTTGAATTTCAACTTTGTAAGCATATCTTGGCATGCAGTCATTCCAAGTTTGGCATCAGGAAGTGTTGAAGTTAATGCTTAGTCTGCCTCTCCTTAGTTTAATAATTGATTTTTAATTGAAAATATGTGACTCCAGGATGTTCACTGGCTTGGGCTGTGTTTTCATCTCAGATGTTACAGTCTGAAAGGTGAATAATTAATAAATAGTGGGGGAAATGTGTGTGGATATGAGACAGGCAGGGATCCAGTCCTGTCCTGTGCTGTTTTTTTCCAGAGTAAAGCACTGGAGGTGACAGGACCTTGTACCTTTGTCTGCCTGAACTGATGATTGAATCCTGGTGTCCTAGGAATGGTGGCATCCAAATCCTCTCCTGGCCTGGAAGGACAAAATGTGCTGAAAGCAAGTCTGCCTGGAAGTTAATGCACTAGGAATAATGGGAATCAACATGCCCCAAATTCAGCAGTAACTTGGCTGGAATAAATGCAGAATATTCTCAAGTTGATATTTCAGTGTGCCCCAGTTGTGCAGAGCACCAGGAGCATTGCAAACCTTGTCTCAATGGGGGGAAATTCGAGGGTAAGAGGTGAATAAGGATTAATTCCATCTTTTTAGAGGTTTGGTTCCTATTTCACCATTCCAGGTGTTCCATTTTGGCCATTCCTGAGCCAGGCAGGAACACAGAGGCTCTGGAGGGAGCTGTGCCCACCAAAGCCTCCAGGTGGGAAACCACAAAAAAACCAACCCACAGCAGCTCTGTGGCATCACCACAGCAACCAGGGAGGATGAAGACCCTTGTGGGAAAAGGAGAAAAACCAAATTTTGGTGTAACCAAGAATTTTTCTTTTTAATTTTTATTTTTTATTATTATCTGATTGCAGCTCTGGCAATTCTCTGTGTTCTGATTGCAATTTTGGAACTCTGTGTTCCAAACTTTCTCACCAAAGGGCACTGGGTGTTTCTCTAATGGTTAGGTGAAGGTGCTTGCAAACTTAGAGAAATAATTTGGATTATTAAGCCAAAAAATATAGACTATTTTATATAAAATATAAAGAAATGCTGCATTAATTACATGTATAAAGCCACTATAAAGATTTAAAAAGTCTGTTGCAGTCCTCAGTTTTGTGTACAGCCCCCATGAAAGGTGTGAATGAGGGGGGTATAAAATCACAACACTTTGAGTCTTTCTGGGAAATTTCAAGTTTTTGGGGTGTATTTTACAGCACTGCAGGAAGTATCCATGCATCCCATAATTCCTCCATGTGAAATCCCTGCTTTTAGTATTGGGCTCCTCTACCACTCCTCCTGGTATCAGTTCTCTCTATTTCTTTATACAAAAACCTCTAAAGTTGGTTTTGCTTTTGGTCCTTCTTTAATCAGGACGTTTTTAAATTATCTGAGGGAACTCAAACCCATGTAAATAAAAATTGGGAATTTGATAATTTGCAAAAGCAGCGTGCTGGTGAGTCACAGCTTATTTTGCATAGAATTACCATTTCTTTTCCTCCAGAGCTGAGAAACTGAACTGTGTAAGGAAATACCATCTGATGCTGCATATGGCATTTTAATAACACCCATTTCACATGGCTTCTGCTTAGCCAAGCCCAGCACTGTGAAATGGAGAACTGGGGAGGTTTATTAGAATTTCTAATGGAAAGTCGAGTTTGCTTGGTAAGCTAGATCATGATTTTGATTTCTTTTCTTTCTTTTTAATGTCGTTTTATTTATTTTAAGAGGGGTGAGTCCTGTGCTAGTGGGGGGATATTCCTTGTGGTTACTCAGACTCACATCCAAACCTTTTTAGGTCTTAAAGCTCCAGTGAAACTTTCCAAAGTATCAAAGCACCAGAATTCAGATCTAAGAGGATTGTGCAGGGCCAGCTTGGACACTGGGGCTTGGAGCACCCTGGGATGAGCTTTAAGATCCCTCCCAACCCAAACCATTCCATGATTTTTTTCCCTTCCACAACTGCATTTATGCTTTATTTGAGGACTTGATGTGATGTATTTCACCTGTGGTGTTTAGAAGTAAATATGAACTAGTTCTAAGTGGTAAATATTCTGAATTTATCTGTGGGAAAAGTGCTTTTCTCACAGACACTTTGGACTTTGAAGGAACTTGCTGAGATATTTTTAGCCTGCTGCATGATTTGAGAAGTTTTGCTTTCGCTGAAGTGTCTAAAAAGAGTTTCCAAGATTTACTGGGAGTTCAGGAAGATAAGGAACAATCATGACTCAGGAAAACACATGAACTTTTTTTCTTGAGTCTAACCTCAGCATTGGGCTATTTTCAAGAAATATATTTAAATTACATACATTTAATTAAACCTGCTTTCCATGAGGTGAAGAAGTTGGAATTGGCCTGACCTCTACCCCTTTCCTCCCATTATTAACTTTTGAAACTTGTGGTGGTTTTCCTCTCTTTGTTTATCCATGGCAATAACCTGACAGGGGGATCAATCTGTGCCTTTCCCTCCTGGCAAAGTGGAAAATTTGGGGTTTTTTTCATGAATAAGTATTGAATGTCATCATTTTGATCATGCAAACCTTTTCTTTCAAAAATTGCTAGCTAGCAGTGGTGGGAGGGATTTAAAAGATGTGTGGATGTGGCAGTTGGGGACATGGGGCAGTGCTGGGGTTCAACTTGGTGACCTTGGAGGGCTTTTCCTACCTAAGAAATGCTCAGAAATGGAATTTTGGGATGTTCCACGCTGACCTGGAGAGAAGGAGGCTCAGAGGGGACCTTGTGGCTCTGCACAACTCCCTGACAGGAGGGGACAGCCGGGGGGATTTGGGATCTGGGAACAGGGACAGGAGGAGAGGGAACGGCCTCAGGCTGGACCAGGGGAGGTTTACGTTTATTTTTGGGAAAATTCCTTCATGGAAAGGTTTGTCCAGCCCTGGCACAGCTGCCCAGGGCAGTGCTGGAGTCCCCATCCCTGGAGGGATTTAAAATCCACGTGGATGTGGCACCTGGGGACACGGGGCAGAGGTGAGGTTGGATTTGATGGTCTCAGAGGGTTTTCCAGCCTTGGTGATTCCATGATTCCATGAACTAAAACCTCTCTGTTTTTTTTTTCACCACAAGCCAATGTGGCTGTGGGCAGAATTCCCATTTGCAGTGCAGGGTAATTCCCTGGCCACATTTCCAGGGGGAAGTCACTCAGTGCTGTCTGTGACCCGAGGCTGTGACACGTCCCCAAGGACACTTTCAAGGGTTTGAAGGGACATTTTGTTTCAAAGAGCTGTACCCAAGTTAAGATCAAACCAGAAAAAAAAAAATCATTTCCAGCTGATGCTGAGCATTTCTGGGAATTCTCTGTGAGTTTGCAGTGGAGTCTCCAGAATCTGGGATTATCACATGAGTGATGCCCCTATAAAATACGTGTCAGAATCAGCCCTAAAGACTTAAAGATCATTTTAATGCTTTTTGGCTTTAATTTCTGAGGTTTGCTGGGTTTGCATGGAGAATTCCAATAAATATGTATTGGCTGTATTAGCTGCATTAAACACAGGGATGGGGAGGGATTGTAATCCTTTGGTTTACAAGGAGGGAAAAGTATTACAGGCTTAGCAATTCCATTGCCAGGGACTCCAGTCTTTCCCTAAAGTTGATGGAAACATTGAATGTAGGAAATCCTTTTTTTTTTTTTTTTTTTCCTGCTATTTTTGAGGCATTTCAGCAGATCCATTCAAAAATTCTGCCCTGCTGCAGAATTATATATTTATAAAATATATTTTTATATTTTTATATTTTTATATTTTATTTATTTTATTTATTTTATATATTATATATTTTATCTTTTTATATTTTAATATTTTATTTATTTTATATATTGTATATATTTTATATTTTATACTTTTATATTTTTATATTTTTATATATTTTTATATTTTATATTTTAATTTTATTTTCTGTTTTCTAGATTTCCCTGAAGTTACTCACAACTGAAATAATATAATGAAGCCGTTTCAATGTGGTCACAATGAAATAATTTGAGTCCAGGATATTTCCCCTGTGTAGGCTGCAGAGCTGCTCTATAATGCAAAGGAATATGGAATATTGGTTTTTTCCTGTTCCAAATGACCACATAGGTTCACTTTCCTTGGAAAGCAACAAATTCCCTGAATCAAAGTTTTTGTCCTCATTTCAAATGGAATCTCTTTCTCTTCCCCATCTTTCATTGGTTCCTTGCTTCTCTTGTTTGTATTCTGATTTATTACCAAATAAAAATTGCCTTACTTTCAGCTAAACAATATACTTCATGTTGATTAAAAGGAATTAAAGATTACAGCAGTAAAAAGACAACTGAAAATCCAGGAAATGTCTCAGGAACGAGTGCTGAGGCATCACAACAGTGTGCTTTGTGCTTTGACTGTTATTTCTATAGAAAAGTTGCTGTTTTCTAGGTAGTTTTCATTTTGAGGAAGAAATGAGCCATAAAGTTCTACTTTCACATCCACGTGTGTGTTTTAGAAATGACCCAGGAATGATCTCCTGTTCCAGGGCTTGTTTTTGAAATCTTTTCGTGGTTTTGTTTTCATGTTGGATAAAAACATCTCTGCTCTGGATTGAACCGTGCAATCCCACACTGCTTTGGGATCCCATCCCATCCCATCCCATCCCATCTTATCCCTGTGTCCCATCCCATTCCTGTGTCCCATCGCATCCCATCGCATCCCATCGCATCCCATCGCATCCCATCGCATCCCATCCCATCCCATCCCATCCCATCCCATCCCATCCCATCCCATCCCATCCCATCCCATCCCATCCCATCCCATCCCATCCCATCCCATCCCATCCCATCCCATCCCATCCCTGTATCCCATCCCATCCTATCCCTGTGTCCCATCCCATCCTATCCCTGTGTCCCATCCCATCCCATCCCATCCCATCCCATCCCATCCCATCCCTGTGTCCCATCCCATCCTATCCCTGTGTCCCATCCCATCCTATCCCTGTGTCCCATCCCATCCTATCCCTGTGTCCCATCCCATCCTATCCCTGTGTCCCATCCGATCCCATCCTATCCCTGTGTCCCATCCCATCCTATCCCTGTGTCCCATCCCATCCTATCCCTGTGTCCCATCCCATCCCATCCCTGTGTCCCATCCCATCCCTGCCATGGCAGGGACACCTCCCACTGTCCCAGCCTGGCCCTGGGCACTGCCAGGGATCCAGGGGCATCCACAGCAAATCTGAGCACCCTGTGCCAGGGCCACAGAAATTTTTGGGATTAATTTAGTGGCTTTGAAACACTAATCCCTGATTTTTGAGGCGATGCGTTGGAATTATTGAAGTGATAATTTTTTTTTTGCTTGGAATAATCTATTTAGCTGCTCAAATGCCAAGAGAGCTAAATTAAGCTGAAAATTAGTCATTTATCTCCCCAAAACTGTTGGAACCAAGTGCCATGGATTCATTTTTAGGGGAGGGATGGAAGCTTCACTTGAGCAGGTCAGTGTATGGATCTCATTGTTATTCAGCTGTCAGGGCCAACAGGAGATAAATATCCAGGAAGGAAAACAGAAGGTCAAGTGTAAACCTCTCACATCAAAGGAGGCCATTCAGCATCTCCCAACCTTCACTCTGCTGCTCACTGAGAATAAAAATATATATATTTTTTTTTCCCTTTCATAATGCAAATAAACCAACCTAAACCCAAAAATCTGTCAGTTTAGTGGGGCTAGGAATAGTAAGAGGTGGGAGTTGGGAAATGCGTGGATGGAGTGTCAGGGATGCAGGGGTGGAGCAGCCCAGGGGCAGGAGCAGTGACTGACACTGAATCCTTGTGCCATGTTTTCCTGGGAAGGGTTTTTGAGCTGTCCCCTGCTGCAGCTGGGAATGTGAGAATGTGCCAGGTTTAAATGTGGTTTTTTTTCTCCCCTTGCAGATAATATTTCCAAGGAAACTCAAAATGTTGTGACACTCGGCGAATTAGAACTGCGGCGGAAAGAGTTTATTTTCTAAATATAGTGCTGGTATTTAATTTATCTTTCTCTCCTCTTCTCTGGGGCAAGAAAAGCTCCCTCTCCACGAGTTTCTGAGCTGCTGAATCTGACTATAGAATGTGTGGGCAGCAGTGGAAGTCATTTGTAGGTTTGGAGGTTGTACAGAAGTTTTCCAAGCTGTTCTCCTGCCCTGCTCAAATCCCTGGATCCTGAGCGAGGGTACTGGAGCAGGACCAGTTTGCCAGCACCAGACTGGGAGGGCTGGTGAATTTGGTAGACCTGGACCTGCAGGAACTTGGAGAATCCCGATGGGAATGTGCTAAATCCTGCTCTGGGGGATTTAGGATGTCCCTGCACATTGAAATCTGCTCTAGGACCCGGCTTGGGAAAGCAGGACTAACTCAGATTTGGCTTTAACCCTGTGTCCTATGTTAGTATTTTAAACCTAATGTTTTTTTATCAGGAGCTCTTGCAGAAATGGTTTGGCATTTCAGGTTTGGCTGTGTGTATGCAAATATTCCTGATGGCCCTTCCTGGCTTTCTTGGCAATAGATTTGATGCCTTTCAGACCATTTGCATCCCTGGGCACAATTTTCTGCTTTATGGAGGTGTAACCTCATTGGCTGAAACGCTGAATGGTTCAAGTAAGAAGTGACAAATCAACATTTTGAAAAGAGGCCTAAAATAGATGAAACTTCTCTGATTAGCCAGAGAATATGAACCTGGAAGAGCTTGTGCAGTTATCTCATGGTTTTCTGAGAGTATTTCCACAGCTGTGAGGTCCCTGGTACCAAACCAGATCTCCCAAACACATTTATGGCCCAAATGTGTGGCTTTGGGCAGCAGGGAGTGATGTGCATGGTTGTGGTCAGCCTGGGTTGTATGGAAACCTCACAGAACTTGCCAGGATCTGGTGGGAGCACAAGGAAATCAGGGAGAGACTTTTCCTCAGGAATTGTAGTGATAGGGCAAGGAGTAACAGGCTCAAGATGAAAGAGGGGAAATTTAGGTGAGATATTGAGAAGAAATGGGGAGGATCTGGCACAGGGTGCCCAGATTTGCTGTGGCTGCCCCTGGATCCCTGGCAGTGCCCAAGGCCAGGTTGGACACTGGGGACAGTGGGAGGTGTCCCTGCCATGGCAGGGGTGGAACCAGGTAATCCTGAACACCCCCTCCAGCCCAAACCATTTTAGGATTCTATTTCCTTTAAGGTTTTCAACTCTCAAAGCTGACCAGAAAACCTATTTCAATACTGAAAGTTGTTTATATTTTGGTGTGACTGAAGAAAGGAAAATCCTGCTGCAGTTATTTAGCAAAGCCATCAGGAGTAAATCAATGCTGCCTGATCTGATGCTCCAGATTCTCCCAAGATGCAGCAGCTCCACCACAGAGAGATTCCTGTGTTTGGAGTCAGTGGCACAGATTTTGGGGAAGGCAGGCAAATCATTGACCTAAATATGTGTTTATCTGAGAACCACTCCTTTAAAGGAGGGTTTTAATCTTAATCTCAATCCTCTCAGCAGCAGGCTTGGAGATCTCCAAAGTTACAGGACCCAATAAACTGGCACGGAATTTTTGTGCTTTATTCTGTGTTTATGGCACAGTTTCAGTTTATCACTAGTTTGATTGTTTGTATGTTTTAATGGGAATTAGTGTGAAGGAATGGAACAGATCTGAGCTGATGTTGGACTGATATCATACTTTTCATTAGTTTTTCATGAATATTTTGGCGATTTTGTGGCTGTAACAATTCAAATTCCCTTAACACTCAAAAGCGCCAGGTACAGGAACATTTTTCATTATTTGTGCCACACTGTCAATAATTTCTCCACACTGTGAACAGAGACTTCTTGTTTTCTGCTGTTCTCACATTTGTAAGTGGCATCTCTAATGCACTAAAGTGGCTGCAAAAGACCTCTCTGGGGTGTATTTTAGTTTTTTTTTTTTCCACTTGAACTCCCTTGCAGCTGCCTGCCAGCCTTTATCTGCACTGCTCCTGTTACCTGCCCATCCCCAGAGACCCCTGAGGCTGCTGCTGGTGCTTTGGGGGAGAAATGGTGATCAGGGAGTTCCCTGCAGAGGGAGGCAGAGCAGTGGTTGGTGTGGGGGTGTGTGTGTGTGTAAAATCCTTGTTTCTTCTGCACAATCACAGCACTCAAAAATTGAGATATCAGCTGGGGACTCCATCCTTGCCTGTTCTTTGTCACACAGGGCGTGGCTTTAGGGTGTTAGTAAAGAATTTGTGAGGATGAAAATCAAATTCAGGAACAGTTTGGTCAAATTTTACTCTCTGTGAAAAAAGAATGAAAATTAAATTAAAGAACAGTTTCGTCCAATTTTACTCTCTGTGAGCAATTTTGCAGACACCAGGGATGATCAGAGGTTTATTTTGGAGGCAGAAGAACTTTTTTTTTCAGAGAGAGAACAGAGTGGAAAGGAGCAGAGGACTGGGCAAGGCAGAAACTCCCCCTGTCACAAGGCATCCTGTCATCCTGCAGAGCTGTGGAGAAGAGGAGGATTTTTGGGGACAGAAGTTTTGTGCTGTCACATCAAGGAGAAAAAGGAAAAAAAAATCACATTTTTATGGGAAGTTTTCTATGAAGTTGCTGAAGAAACCATGAGCTTGCTGTGCTCACACATAGCAGGAGGCCCAACCCTCATTTTTGCAACTCTAATAACTATAGCTGGCAATACAGCTTGTGTTGTACTACTCAGCTTTGTTCTAATTAATTACTAATTGTTCAGTTCCTGCAGATCAGAGCCTGGGGCTGTTGTCAGTGACAGCTGGGATGCTCAGGTGGTGATTACTGAGTTTTCAGATAGGAAAAAAAAACCCAAGTTAAATCATGTTCCAGTAATGAAATTTATGTTTTCATTCAGAAGGAGAAAACAAGACATGAGATAGAAGTTAGGGAAGAACTCCCTGTGTGTTTCTTGATGCTTCAGCCTTTTTCTGCCTGAAGTCTGCAGCGTTGGGGCAATTTAATTACTGAAGGCAAATGGATTTCTCTGAGTTTGTCTCACAGCTGAGAATGGAAATATTTTACTAAATAACAGAGTTTAAGGCTCAGTGTAAGATGGGCAGAGGCATCGATACACACTTGGAATTTCTCCATTAAATCATGGAATGGTTTGGGTGGGAAGGGACCTTGAAATCATCCATCCCCACCCCTGCCATGGCAGGGACACCTTGCACTGTCCCAGGCTGCTCCAAGCCCCATCCCACCTGGCCTGGGACACTTTTTCTTCAAAATACATTTTTAAAAAGATATTAAAATGCTCTAATTCGGTATTTATTGATCAGATAGGTCTTGCTTGAGAACAGCAGCACAAAATCATTGGTCTTTCAGCTTTTTTAATCGCTAAGAAAATAAGTTTGGGTTATTATTAATAAAATAACATCAAAATAGATGGCACCTTAGCTGTTCTCAGGGCCTCAGTGTGACGTGTGGCTCTGCTTGTTTTTCATCACTTTGATCCTGCTTTTTGTGACAACAGGATAATGGAAATGCCACCCCTGTGTTTATTCTGGAGGGAAATTCCCTTTTTCATCCTTGTCATTGCAAAGGATGGCTGTACCTCTGCTGAGAGTGGATGTGCAACACCAGATTCCTCAGCAGGGGGCTCGATGTGGAAATTAAAGGATTTTTTTTTCAGCTGCCATTGTTGAAGAACCTGACGAGCTGTTGCTCCAGAAACTCCTGGAATCAGAAAAATAATGGGATGCCTGTCATTTCTCTGTATCAAATATAATCACAAAACTAGAGAGAACTTTTAATAGGGAAAAAAGGCAATTCTGCAGTATTTTGGAAGCAATAGCAATTCTATTACCCAGCCAGAGCAATGGTTTGCTTGGTGGTGGACTAAACAAAATTATATCTAACTGGGAGCCTTCACTTTTGTATTGAGCCATTTCCTGTATATAGAATAATGAAAAACCATGGAACTGGAAGGCTTGTTTGTGAGAAAATTGCTGTATTTCAAGGCCAGAGAGCACAGCCCTGGATTGGCAGAGATGAGGTTTGCATGGGAAAGCCTGGGAGGGCAAAGGGCCAGACTTGGAGTTGGGAATTAACACCAAGAAACTCAGTGGGGCAAGAGGAGTCACTGGAGAGTCTTTTTTTTTTTTTTTTCCCCAGGTTTTCGTTGTTTGGGTTTTTAAAAATCTCATTTTGATGGTCTTTGCCACATGTCCCAAACTTTCATTCTGTATTTTGGACGTGTTACTGCTATAATTTACTGGATTTCTATCTGGATTAGTTACATGGTCCCAAAAAAAGAACTAGGGAGGTGGTTAATGGCTCGTTGGGGGGGGGGGGGGGTGTTCTTTTATTGGGGAGTTTGATCTGTTTGCTTTTGGGTTTTTTTTATCCCCCACATGAATTCTTCCTGTTTGATCAGGGCACCTTCAGGCTGAGGTGCAATCCAGGGGTGGGACAGGGAACAGAGGGGCTGTGCCTGAGACATGCTCAGATTTTGGATTCACCACAGAGAATGATAAAATCCCAGGATGGTTTGGGTTGGAAGGAGCTTAAATTCCCATCCAGTGCCACCCCTGCCATGGCAGGGACACCTCCCACTGTCCCAATGTCCAACCTGGCCTTGGGCACTGCCAGGGATCCAGGGGCAGCCACAGCAAAGCTGGGAATTCCATCCCCACCCTGCCAGGGAACAATTCCTGCCCCAAATCCCATCCAGCCCTGCCCTGTGGCAGTGAGAACCATTCCCCCAAGTGGAAACCTGAGTCGGTTTTGGTGGGAGCTGTGGGAAGAGCCCCCATTTCCAGCCGGGATCTGAAAAGGTGACAAATCATTTTTTTTCAAACCCACCGGGAGCCTTTGCAATATGAATGTCACTGCTTGAAGGAATGGCCGTGAATGTGTCAGCTCTCAGGGCTGTGCAAGTGAGATGTTGCTGCTGATGGATGGCAGGGGAGGTGGGCACAGGGAAGGGACATCCCTGCTGCTGGAGCTGCCAGTGTTTTGTGCAGCTCTGGCTCTGTTATCAGTGCAGCCATCAGGGATCGTTGTCTTTTCCGGGTAGATTTTAGCCCAGCTCTATCTCTGGTGTCAGAATCGTTTATCTGAAATTGTGTTCAGCTGTCACGGGATTTGCAGGTGATACTGAGCAACATTTTAAAATTTTCAGTTCGATTTTTAACCTTAATTTTGCCAGAAGTGGCACCAACTAAAACTTGAGAAATGCTTTGTTGATTTTTCTGAGCCGAATATAAAAGCTATTTTTAAAGCTTATTGTTGGTATCATGTAGTTTATGCTAAAGAGTGAATGGAGTGCAGGTGTTTTAAATGGAGATTCCAACATTTAAGTTGGAGAATATGGCCACCATCATTAATTTTCAATGGAGTGCAGGTGTTTTAAATGGAGATTCCAACATTTAAGTCCTGCCTTCCAGCCCTTCCCCTCACTCTTCCCTTTTCCAGCTGATTTCTGGCTGCTTTGTCTCCCAGCACCACACGGCTCAGGTAGGATTCATCTCCAAAATGCTGACAGTAATTTGGTTTTCTCTTTCAATTTAGTTCAATTTCTCCAAATCCAGGGCAAGCTAAAAGTTTGAGAAGTCTTCAGACTTTAAAAGCTGCTCCAAAAACTCAGCTCAGACTGACACTGTTTTATTGGGTTTTCTTGAATTTTCCCAGCCTAAGAGTGGTCTGAGCTGAAATGATGGAAAATTTAATGCAGTCCCCTAGAGGTGTGGTGAGTGCCCTCAAAATCTAAATTTCAGGAGGGGGTGGCAGTTCTTTCTGCATTTTTTCTCCCCCAACTTCTGCAGAAGCGTTGTTACTAAAGTAATTTTTCTCTCCAGTGGCTTTTCCAGCATGTGTCAGCATTTTCCTCTCGGGGTTTTGTTGTTGATGCTGTTCCTCTTTTATGATAGGAATTCTTTTCCAGATTCGAGCAAAGAAAAATCTCTCTCCTGCCAGGAAACTGTAACCTTGTGTTATGCATGAAAAGTTGCAGATGGTTTATTCATGGGGGGATTTGATTTTCTCAGTGCAGACCAACGGCTGTGTTCCTGCTTTCAGCAGTGTTTGTGAAGCTGCAATGAGGGGAATTCCAGGGATGCAGGGGAATTCCAGGGATGCAGGCACTCAGCATTCCTGCAGTTTCTGGGGCAGGTTGCAGTGCCTGCATCCCTAGGATTTGATGCAGGCTCCCAGAGCTGCCTGCACAAGCTGCAGGCTTGACTTTGACTTTTCTAATAACTCTCACGCTTGCTGGTTTAATTTCAATAGTAAATGCAGTTTCTATTTATGTCCTGAGACTCCAGGCTGTAAAGAACTTGACTATCCCTAGAAATCCGCATGGGTAATGATCTTTTTTGGAGATAAATGCCTTATTAGCATGCCTGGGACTTAATAATGGATGAGAAAATCAGATGCATTTCATGTCCCAGAGCTAGATTTAGAATTAAAGCTGGTGCTGTTGATGCCATAAGTTTAGTTCTGGGGAGTAAATATATATATATATCTGTTAACTTTGGGAATGTCAGAGGAAAAGAGGAATAGCAAGCACTGGTGGCAGATGCTAAATCTGTACCACGGGCCAGGCTGTTGCTGCAGGAGCAGGGAGCTGCTGTCTGTGCCCAGAGCAGCCATTCCAAATAAATAATTGGAATATCATCCTTTTGATGAATGCTCAGCCAGCAACTCGTGGAAAAGCAGATGTTGCCCTGGAATCCCTGCTCACATTTCCATGTGCTGCTGTGGGGATACAGCCCCAGGCAGGGAACAGGTGTTCCCTGCAATCAGCTGGGGCGTTGTTCAACATCTGGCAGCGTTTGCTTCATTAGCTTTGTAATTGTTTTGTACTCGTTTAATTTCCCTGCTGGTCAGTGGGAAGGGCTTGGAAAAGCCAGGTTTGCTCCAGGAGAACGTGGCTGCAGTGTCAGGAACCTTTTTGCTGTGACTGCTGCTGCTCCCTGGAGACTTTGTGGGGGATAAACGTTCTGGAGTGGCTTTTGTTAGTTGGAGTTTTAGGGTTGCTTTGTAAAAAAATTGGAGAGGGAGTTCTACATGTATAGAAATACACATAAATAAATACACATTTCCTAAGTGGAAGCTGCAGGGGGAAAAGGGTACAGAGACTATGGATTTTTTTTCCTGGTGTAAACTTGAATGTGTGCTGGTTTGAAGCTGATGCTTCCTGAGAGCCCCTGGCATGCCCAGAGCAAGGGGGGTCCTGTGCTCACCTCATGTCATCAGGGACATCAAGGACTGCTGGTTTGGCTTTTAAAATAATCCCCAAAGTGACTTTGATCGTGTTTGGAAAGATTCTGGTTGATGTTTTTGTCAGTGTGTGGATACAGCTGGCTCAGTGTGAGGGAGCTGTATCCAAACTCCTCCAGAGAGGGGGATTTTCCTGGGATGGTTTGGGGGGGAGTGTTTGGTGACAGTCACTCCTGCCTGGCTGCCAGCTTGGGATGTGGATGAGCCACATGGGCCAGGTCCTAACAGGGGCTGAGAAAAAGATTCAGCATGGCTGTGGAAAATACTCTGAGCTTAAAGAAAGGGGAGAAGCTGGGGTGGAGGCCTTGGGGAATAAGGTGTGTAAGGTGTTACTGCAGTTGGAAGAGGAGATTGTCTGACACCAAGATGTCACCTGACAGAGCTGACAAACCCTGGAAGCAGAGCTGTGACACTGCTGTCCCATCTCCACACCCCAGGGAGGGTCCTGCCCTGTTGTCACTGCTGCTGCTCTGCTGTCCCTTGCCCATCCCTGCTTTGGCACCCCAGTTTTGCTGGCTCAGCCGTGGGTTGGGTTGGGCTGTGCCTGTCCGTGTGAGCATTAAACTGGTTCGGATTCCAGGGAAAAGGGAGTTTTCCTTGCTCCTCCCTCTGGCTTGCAGGGTGATGTGCGGGTGTGTTGGCATAGGAGACAAAAGGAATGAGAATGTGCAAAACCTCCTTCCAGCAAACCCTTTGTGCTCCAGAGCAGCTGCTCTGTGTGTGCTGGGAGCAGCAGGATCCACAGAAACATGGGACAGTTTGGGCTGGAAGGGACCTTTCAAGGCCACCTAATCCAGTCCCCCACAGTGAGCAGGCACATGGACTCACAGAATCATCTCAGAGCTCTTCCCAATTTAAATCATCAAATTACCTGCTCCAATCCTGCCCGACCTGGCCTTGGGCACTTCAGGGATGGGGCAGCCACAGCTTCTCTGGGCAGCCTGTGCCAGGGCCTCAGCACTGTATCATCAAAAGCTTTTTCCTTAAAAATCATCAGAAACTTTTTCCTTTCAGTCTTGGCAGCTCCATGCCCAGGGAAGCTGCTGGAGGAGGTGAGGAGAGGAATTAGAAACCTTGAAGCCATCACCACTTCTCCAGTCACACAGCTAAAAATCTCTATTGCTGTGCTTGGGAAGCAGCTGAAGGCTTAAAAGCAAGAAGTTTTGCAACTCAAGGGACACATGAGACATGTTAACTCCACGAAGGACACAAAGCAGAGAGGGGGAAGGCTTGGTTCCCTGGAGATCTGAGCAGCTCTGCAATGGAGCTGGAATTCCTGACCCATCCCACCAGCAAACTGACCAGCCAAGGAAAACTTTTGCTGTTAACTTTCATATTGTCAGCCTCCATTTCCATCTTCATCACTGAGAAGTTCCTTCTAGCTTTAAATCTGGCCAAGCAATGGATTTGACTCTGAAGAACGTGCCAAAGGCTCTGCTGCTTCACTTTTCTTCCCAGGTATCATCCCTGCGGGGTGTCCCTGGTGCTGGTCCCTGCCTGTGGGGCTCTGTGTCTGCAAGGACCTGGTGTGGAGGAGCTCAGGACAGTCAGGAGTGAGCTGGTGCCTCTGCACGTGTTTATGAGTGATGCTGGCACCAGCAGCAGTGTGACAGCTCCCCATGCACACTTAAATCCATCATTCAAGCCGAGCACTCCTTTCACGGTTTGGGTTGAGATTTCTGCAGGGCAGAGCCGTGCTGGACTCTGGATACACCTGTGAGCTTTCCAACCTGCTCTGCTGAAAACTTTAAGCCACAGCCCTGCTGCCCTCCCTCCTTCCTTCCTTCCTTCCTTCCTGTGTTGCACCTCTTGACGTGCTGGAGTGAATTCTCGCACATCCAGTTGTGTGTTCTCCTTTTCTGTCTCTGAACAGTCAGGCAAGGCACACTTCTGCTTTTGCTTTTCCCTTCCTCCCCTTCTCTCCTCCAAAATGAAACTGCTGCTGAAACACAAGCGTTCAGTCTGGCCATGATGCAGCATAAAACTCTTCTGTGAGTATTTCCCCTTGGCTGTAATTAGTTTTTGTGTTCAAGGAGCAATTTGAAACATTCATCCAGAGCCATTACAAGGGAGCATCTGTGTGAGGACACATTTTGTGCAGCTGAGGAGCAGAAGGGCCGCTGGGACGGAACCAAAGGCAACTTCTCAAGTTAATTGTAAGATTTTTATTGGTGTTTCACTCCACTGCTCAAGGGTTTCTCGTGCGAATCAATGGCACACTGCCTAATTTATGTGTGAGCCCTGCTTGAAAAGCAGCCCAGATTGATTTGCTGACGGTGCACGGGGAAAGGTGACCCTAATTTGTGACTTCAGCAGGCCTGTTGGGACAGGGGGGTGCTGGAAACTTGGGAAAATAGAACTGCAGGTTTTTACTTGGGCTTGAAAAGTTCCCCATCCCTGTTCAGTAAAATGTCATTAATTTGGGGTATGGGCAGCTCTTTAGTATTATAAAATATATTGATGAGATGTTAAAACCAGTCAAAGTGGTTTTTATCTGAAATGTTTGTTCCTCTCAGATTTTCTAAGCAAATCCTGGAGCTTTGTTGCTGGTCAATGTTGAATTATTTAATTAGTGCCCTGATTAGTCTGATGAGTCTCTTTTCCTTCTCCATGTTAATGACTTCAGTCCTTTGCTGAGCTTGCAGGAGAAATAGTAAATAATTCAAAGTAGAGCCTTTCTGCAGAGACCTTTCTCAACTGAAATGAGACACAGAGGATGGACAGTGAATATACAGCAAGAGACACTTTTGGATGTGGAACAGGAGTATGAGATGGCTGTGCCATAGACCTGATAGACCACAAGTACTTGGAAAATAATCCAGTGATTTTTTTTTCCTTCATTTTCTACATAAAACCCCTCAGTGCCTTCATTGTAGCTCAGTCTCTCACAGCTTGGGCATCCCTTAACCAGGGCTGTGTCACCCTGGGGACAGTGACAGCAGCGGGGGGTGTGGAGGTGACAGCCATGGTTGGGTGTCACAGCTGCCACCACCAGCCCCGGAGTCACAACCACTTCCTTTCGCTGTGGGGACAATGACAGTGGCCAGAGCCTGGGGCTTCCTCCTGCCTCAGCAGTGACATCCTGCTGTGCCACCGCTGTCCCTGCCACTGACCTTGGGCAGCAGCCCCCACACTCACCCCTTTCACGCTGGGACTCATTATCTCGATAGAGTTTTGTCTGTGCTGAGCCTCTTGTCTCGAAACTTTCGAGTGTCTTTTAGGTTTTTGCCTCTGATCTCGAATTCCCAGTGATTCGGGGGTAGGGATTGACAGAGCGAGCTGGGGTTACCAACGAGAGCCCAGGCGATTTATAAACCTCCTGTGCCCAAAATCAGCCAGGCTTTTTCTGCCACACTCTTTTTGAATAGATTGGCTCCTCTTTGTAGGCTCCAAAAGCTGGGCTTAGTCAGATGTTCCTCAAACCCTGCTGGGGAAGGGGGGCCAGGGCGGGCTGGCTCCTCGCTCATGATAAGCTTTGCTATATATAAAACTGCGTGGCTGGCTGCTGATAGCGCTAATGAAACCTTCTGTTAACTCTTGCACACATCAGCAGCAGGTACAGGAGGTGCCATGGCTCTCCCCAAGTCGTTTTGCTAATTGAGAGCAAGTTTTTAATTGCAGGCGCTCAGCCCCGCATTGCAGAAGCGCTGCTGCCGCAACCCCGAATGGCAGCGATGAGGAAATGGTGAAATGGCCAAAAAATGGGAATAAGTCCAAGCCCAGCTGCAGGGGAGAAGTAAAAAAAAAAACCCCACAAACTGAAAAGAGTCAGTTCTTCCTGCAAAAATGTCATAGAACAGAGATTTACCTCAGGGGATTGATTACATGAACCTGCAGAAATAGGAGGATTTAAATCCTGCAGGCAGCTAAGTCAGCCCCTCCTGGAGCTGCAGAAACATTCTGGAGCTGCAGGAATGCTTTACCAGGAGGTTTTGTTTTGCGTGGCAGCAGCTGGGTGAGAATGGCACCCGTGTGTGGAGTCACCTGCTGGCAGCTGGCATGTGACACCGAGCTTGGTTGGGGACACTGGGAGCTGCTGGAGGGATGCTGGCATCCAGCTCTGGGATTTGCTGTCCTGCTTCCCAGTTTGTGGCTGTTCTGCTCTGGCTGAAGGTGTTGTGCAGTGAATTTTGGGCTCGGGGCTGGCATTTCAGAGCAAGGCTGTCACTGCAGCCAGGAGCTGTCCCCTCTGAGCTGCACTTTGTGTCCTCACTGTGGTGCCCAGCAGTGCCTCAACCAGCAAAGGAAATCCTCTGTGGCACTGAAAGGAGAACAATCAACTTCTCACGAATTTTGTGGTTTCTGAAAAGATTTCTGGGTGTGTGGAGCTGTTGTGCTGCACCTTCACGAGATGGCCAAGCGTGGTTGGGTTTGTGTGTCCCCAAGGGAAACGTTCCTGCTCTTGAGAAGGCTGGAGGTGGGTGAAGGAACAGATGGAGAAGTGCTGGGTTCGCTCTCCTCATCAGCAAAGGGTGATGGAAAGGCTCCTGCCCTGCCTGGGATGAGCAGGGAATGGGCACCCCAAGCTGCCAGAGGCACGTGGTGACAAGGGCAGGGCTGTGACAAGGACAGGACAAAGCAGCTTTGAGTTGGAGTTGGGTGTTTTCAAAGTGGGGTGGCCTCTGGAAGCTGTGATCTGGGAACAGCTGGAGCCATCCCTGGCTTTGGGAGGTGATGATGGCTGAGGGGGCAGAGGCCAGCCCCTGACAGGGATGCTGGAGAAATGGAGATTTGGATGAGCAGTTCAAACCAAATTTCCAGGCATGGGATAGGTCCAGCCTGGGGTGAGGAATTGCCCTCGGGGACTTGTCAAGGACCTTTTCCAAACAAGCATTTTACAGCTCTGTTGGTTTTATTTAGAATTAATCCTCTTGCACTTGTGTAAGCACCTAAATAAAACATGACTCATTTAATTAATTACGCTGAAATCATGGGACTTTACAACTTCACTTTAGGTAGGAGTTATTTTATCACCTTTAATGATTAAAGCCTCAGTTCATGACGCAACACAGATGAAACTTTAAAAAATACATGATTAGGGGACTTAAAATTAATCTACTTATTTGTATTTGGGGTTGTCTTTCATAACAGAGGGAATTATAGGAAATGTGTTGAGATTTTTGGGAATATTTAAACCATTTTGTATACATCACATAGGAAACAGTGAAATAGTGTCCTCACAGTGTTGACTTTGGAATTGTATGATCACTTCAGAAATGCACCTGCTGAGTTTTTGCAGGATATTTCCTGCAAAAGCTGGTCAGGAAAAGTGCAAAAATGGGCTAAAGAAGTCTCCAAAAAGTGTTGGAGGGCAAATGTACATCTGTGAGAGAATGCATTAGTCATCCTGACCTCTTTTATTGCAGCATGAAAACAGCTTTGACTTTGAAAATGTTTTTTTTTTCTCTCTCTCTCTCAAGCAGCTCATTCCATTTTTTTTTTGTGTGCACTTTTCCTAACGTGGACACCCTGTGCTGGACACTGAGGAAATCACCCCTGGAATCCTGGGGGGGCAGTTTGGGCTCCTTGTGACAAGAAGGACATGGAGCACATCCAGGGAAGGGAGCAGAGCTGGGAAGGGGCTGGAGAATTCCTGAGGGAGCTGGGAAGGGGCTCAGGCTGGAGAAAAGGAGGCTCAGGGGGGCCCTTGTGGCTCTGACAGGAGGGGACAGCCGGGGGGATTTGGGATCTGGGAACAGGGACAGGAGGAGAGGGAACGGCCTCAGGGTGGGCCAGGGGAGCTCAGGGTGGATTTTTGGGAAAATTCCTCCATGGAAAGGTTTGTCCAGCCCTGGCACAGCTGCCCAGGGCAGTGCTGGAGTCCCCATCCCTGGAGGGATTTAAAATCCATGTGGATGTGGCACCTGGGGACATGGGGCACTGGTGGCCTTGGCAGTGCTGGGAATGGTTGGACTCTATCTCAGAGAGTTTCCAACCTAAAAGTTTCCATGATTCTGTGATGGAGTTCTTTGATCTGACAGCTGCCTATTCCAAGGCTGACCTGTGTAGTTTCAGATACAATATCCCAATATCTTCACAGCCCTTGCATTGCTTCATTCAGAGCCACTCAGGCATGGAAAAGAAATCTCTCATTTTTTTTCTTTTTTTTTTTTCCCTTAATTCACAGAATTGTGGGGTTGCAGATAAGCCAGATATGCAATATATGAGCAGGCAATGTATATTTTCCCAAATTAAAGCTGCAGAGCCTTAATTTTATATCTAATTTATAATTTATTGTATAATTTTATATGATGCTCCTGGTTTTAATTCAGTTTACGTCACAGAATATCAACACAACTGCTTTGAGTAAACCTGGTGAGCAAAGAAGAGGAGGAAATAAAAGAAAAGCACTGTCACCCTCAGTGCTGCTGCCTCCTGGTGACCACGGAGGAATTGGGGTTGGAAGGGACCCTTGAAGCTCCAGCCCATCCCCTCCGGGGTGCATTTGTAGAAACCCCATTGATTGAAAAATCCGCCCCCCACGAATCACTTTTCAGGTGAGAAAGTCACTTTGTAAGGGTGGCATGTCACCACCAGTGTCAGCTAATCCTGGCTGCAGCAGCCCTGTTAATGCAGTGCTTAATCTGCCGGTGACAACCCGTGATTTATATTCCCAGGAGATCCCAGCCTTGCTAATTGAAATGGATTGGAACTCGTGTTCTCCATGATAGGCTGGGTTTGGAGAATTCAGGATGCTGGGAAAGACACACAGAAATAGCTGAACTGGGTAGAATTTAAAGATGAGTGTTACAAAAGAGGTAATTCTTGTCTGCATTCAGGTATTTCTCTTTAAATATTTTTTTTTTTTTTAACAAATAATGGATTTGCCACATCTGCTGACCTCTTTCTTCTTCTATGGAAATCAAAGCAAATATAATAATTTGTCCACCTGAATCAGACACAAAGTGACTAAATAAGTGAGACAGTCTATCAAGCTTGATTATTCCAAATGGAAATTGATTTTATTCAGTTAATTGGTGCTTTGCCTTGCTTGGTCTCTTATGTGTAAATGATTATTCTGATTTGTAATTTTTTAATCTAATTATTGCCATCTCTTTGAAATGATCTTTACCGAGGGTATTTGTATAGAATACATGAGGAGTTTTTACAGTCAGATATAATTTTGTGGGCAGTTACATTAAATTATAGATCATTATAAAATTAAGTATTTGTCCCTTAAATTCCCTTGTTGTTTCTGACAGAGTTGGAAACAAAGCTTGCCTGGTTTTTATTTCTACAATAACCCCAACACTGAGTGTGCTGTAAACAGTCCCATTAAAAAATTATGGGATTTGTGGTGAAATTTAATGCTCATCACAGAGTGTTTTATTATTTATCACGTGGCTGAATTTTGAGGAATGTTTTCCAGATGGAGAGGTCCCTTCTTGACTTTCTTGCTGGGCTGCACTGAATGTGCACAAACATCTCCACAAACTCCATTCTTTTTTTTTTCCCCCTCTGGATTTTAGGATATCCTGAGTCTAAGAAGGAAGAATGACAAGGATTCAAAAATAAGAAAATGAAAACTCAATCTCTTTGGGTTTGTTAAAGCAATACCAAAACACGGGAATTGATCAAACTTCTGGAAATTGGATTTGGGGTTTCATGTCTAACTCAAGTAACAGATTATTATGGAATGGTTTCCCCAAGGAGGGGGAATTCTGGAAAGCTGATTGCAGCTGATGGCCCGTGGAGGATGGGGTGTCCCTGGTGAGCTCAGGGCAGCAATCCCAGTCCGGGGATGGGGATGGGAAGGGTCTGGGATCAGAGGCGTCTGTGGGACTTGGCACTTCCCAGAGCTGTTTGTCCATTTTCCTTGGGAAAACGAGGAATGGATGGAGGGTTTAACTGCAGCTGGACAGGGCTTGGAATGAGCTGGGATAGTGGGAGGTGTCCCTGTCCATGGCAGGGATGGGATGGGATGGGCTTTAGGGTCTCTTCCAGCCCAAATCAGTCTGGGATTCCTTGATTCCCTAATTCCATCTTGATGCAAGTTCCTAATTTCCCATCCCTTTGGAGAAGGGAGGAGCACTTCTCTTCCCAGTTCTTTTGTAAACACGTAATTCAAGTGATCAGTTTTCTTAGGAATGCTGCAGCATTGATTGCTTACCCTGATGACATAATGGGGCAATTAAGCCCTAACTAAGAATGAGGTCATGGGAGAGCAATTCCAGTTAAACTGTAACCTGGCACTGCCTGGGATGGGTCAGACACAGTCCCTGGCTTTTTTTTTTTTTTTTTTTTTTTTTTTTGAAGCCAGAGCTTCAGGAAAAAGAAAACAGCTGCAATCAGCCCAACTGGAAGTTGGGAGCAGCTCCTGGTGCCTGGGATTCCAGCCAAGAAGGAGCTGCTGTGCCAGCTCACCTGCTCCAGGTAGGGGAACCCACAGGCAGCTGGGAAAACAGGCACTGGGGCTGGAGATCCTTATCAGGGAATCCCAGAATGGTTTGGGCTGGAAGGAGCCTTAGAGCCCAACCCATTCCATCCCTGGGCAGGGACACCTCCCACTGTCCCAGGCTGCTCCCAGCCCTGTCCAGCCGGGCTTGGGACAATTCCAGGCATGGGGCAGCCACAGCTGCTCTGGGAATCCTTACAGGGACCAGCAGAGTGTTGGGGTTTGTGGGTGGAAAGCAGGAAGAGAGCAAAGAGAGAGGGTGGCTGTGTCTCCTCATTCCCTTTGTGGTGTTTTTGTTGGTTTTTAAAAATAAACTACCAAATTTTTGGGGTAGGTACTTGGTCTTGGTGTGGCTGTGTCTTTGTCAGCCTACGGTGACAAGGCTTTTGTGTCTCATTTTTAATTTTGTTTTCTGAATTGATGGTGCTTATCCTTGGAAATGTGACTTTTATAGCACTGAGAGTCTGGGGCAGGACCTGAGCTCTGGGATTTGAAAGTTTTGGGGGAAAAACACAAATCCCAACAGTCTCTCCACTCTCCTCTGCGTTACCTGGGCTGTTTCTCTGATTTTTATTTTTATTTTTTTTTTATTTTTTTTTCCCTGCTTTAGGAGGATACAAGGGCTGGGTATCAGTTTAACCTGCTCTGAAGCAGCTGGTGCATCCTTAGGAAAAGGAGCAGGACTCCAGAGCTGTAGCAGGGCCACGTGGCAGGATGCAGGTTTTGTTGCTGGCCTATTTTCTCAAAGCCCAGGTTTTACTCTTGAGCTGTCAGGTCAGATGAGGATTCAGTTCTGTGGCCAAAATAGAAATTAGCCATGTGTGGTAATCCATTAATCCCTGGAAATAATGCCATTTATTCAGGTTTTGGGGAGCTGGGCTGTCCTTATGACACCTCTGGGAGGAATTGTCCAGAGGTGTCCCAGGCTGCCCTGATTCCTGAGCTGGTCCCTGTGGAATTCTTTGACATTCCAGGTGCTTTGACTCCTTGGATAGGGAAGCTGTGGCTGCCCCTGGTCCCTGGAAGTGTCCAAGGCCAGGCTGGATGGGGCTTGGAGAACCCTGGGATGGTGGAAGGTGTCCCAGAGTAGTGATAAAATAGAGAAAAAATCATCCATGGGGTTAAACCTGGAGTGCCTGAGCCATTCAGAATAGAATCATGGAATCACTGAGGTTGGGAAAAACTTCCCAAACCATCCAGTCCAAGCTGGGGCTGATCCCCAACCCAGAGCACTCAATGCCACCTCCAGGAATTCCTGGGACACCTGCAGGGATGGTGACTCCAAACCTCCCTGGGCAGCCTCTACCAATGCTTGGCCACCCTTTCCATGGAGAAATTCCTCTGCATGTCCACCCTGAGCCTCCCCTGGCAGATTTGGAGGCCAATTCTTGTCCCTTTGCTGTTTCCCTGGGAGCAGAGGCTGACCCATGCCTATCAGGGAATAAAGGCTGGGTGCAGTAGGATATGAGTCCATAAATTCACCATATTTAAAGGCAGTTCCTATTTCTTTTTCCAGCAGGGGCAGCACTTTCCCTGCAGCAGAGCTGTGTGATCACAGTTTGTCTCTCTCTGCATCTTTTCCTTTCCACTTTTATCAACAAGAGACTTTTTGTAGCACGTGGTTGTCCTTCCTTGTTGAGCCCTGCCTGTTGTCCCAGGAGAGTGTTGTTATTTTTTCCCTCCTTGTTTTACCAGGCTGGATCATGACTTTGTGCCTTTGTGGGTAAGGAAAATGTGGGAATTGCTGCTGTACCTGCAGCAGTGGGGTTTTTTTGGGGATTCAGAAAATGATATTGTTGTAGGCCTGTATGTGAAGGCCATAAATATAAATTTATGTATAAAATGAAATTCACGGTGTTTTTGTGGGATTGCAGCTCCCCATCCATCCCAGTAGGAAGAGAAGGGACAGGATGAGGAGAAAAAGCCTTGAGCTGTGCCAGGAAAGTTTAGATTGGAAATGAGGAAAAATTCCTTCATGGAAAGGTTTGTCCAGCCCTGGCACAGCTGCCCAGGGCAGTGCTGGAGTCCCCATCCCTGGAGGGATTAAAATCCACGTGGATGTGGCACTTGGGGACAGGGACAGTGTGGCCTTGGCAGTGCTGGGGAATATCAGGATTTGATGATCTTAAATTCAATTAAATTTCCAGTCTTAATTCCCTGGTTTTCTTCTTGGTCCTTTGCATCCACCTCTGCTGCAGCTCCTGAATTTCCTTGGAATTTTCCTTCCCCTCTCTTTAGGAGGTGGAAATACAAAAGGCTTTGGCCAAAACCAAAATCTCAGCATTTGCATCATCTTTGTGGCTGTGTTTATTTGTGATAAATTGTGGGACACCACAGCGTGTCCCAGCCACGCTTTATCACATCCCAGAGAACAGATTTGGGGTTCTGGCAGGGAATTGGCATCTGGAAAAGTCTCCTGACAGGGATTTGGAGAGAAGCAATGATGTTCCTTTCGCTTTCTGCTCTCCTGGAAACCTTCCAGCAACTTCAATTCTTCTGTGAGGGTTTTTTTTGGGTTTTTTTTAAGGAGCTGGATGTATTTTAAGGATGAGAGAGCAAACTCAGTGCTGCCTTGGAGAATCAGCCCCTGCCAGGATTGGTTACCTGGAATTCCAGTGGATTTCAGCAGCCTTTGCTGAGGGTGGAAAACATCCCAGCATTCAGCACCTCTTCCCTCTTAATTCCACTTTTATTCTTTTATTTTATTCCACATTCCCAAATCCTCCTTCCTTTCCCTTCCCTTCAGTTCCATGAAGTGCTGCTGTGTGTCCCAAGCTTTCTAATTATAAATATAATATAATTATAAATTGTTAATTTGGGACGTTTATATAATGCTAAAAATGATCCAGGCACAGTTTGCAGTGAGGTGTTCAACACAATTAATTGTTTAAACCCAAGAATGGGATTGGGAAAGAATGGGATTGTAAATGGGATTAGATTGTAAGACATTTAGTCTGCTTAAATTAGAAATAGTAGTAGAAGGAATTGAAGGAGTAAATTCATAGCAAGCTGGACTGGGGAAAAAAAATTAAGAAAATAAATTTTGATGCTAATAATACTTTTTTTTTTTTCTTTCTCTAATACAATGAGTGAAAAAAAATAATAACTGAGCTTCCCACCTGTGTATCCAAGGAATAGCAGCTGTGTGCTGAGGTGGAATTGACTGCTGGGTGTAGGAGCAGGCTTTGGGGAGGCTGGGAATGACTGGGAATATTTCAGGGCTGAGTAGCAGCTGGGAGAGCAGCAGAAAGGAGGTGTGAAAGTTGTTGTCACGGGTGATTTTTCTATATTTGAGCTTATCCAGGAATTATTTCTGGTGGATTATCCCACTCTACATGGAAAGGCAGGATTTTCTAATGGTTATTCTAATGACTGCCAAAATCCTGGTTTTTTTGGGTTTTTTTTAGTGTGTTGTGAGGCAGGACTGTGTAATACCCTGTGGAAATTGCACTGTTAAATTCAATGTATTACCCTGAAACAGGGAGCTCTGGTGAGCAGCATTTCCAGGGACAGAATTTTAGCAGTGGCTGCAGAGCCACCATCTGGATAAATGCTGCCATTTGTGGAAGGCACAGACTAAAGGTTGTGGGAAAATTATTTTTAAATCAAGCAGGACTGTCTAATGGCTGAGATGGGAGCCTCTCCTAATTAATCTGTTCATTAGGGATTGGCTAAATGCACCACAAATTAATAATAACATTTATTATCCACCTTGATTTAGAGAGATTGGAGTATTTCTGGAATTTCCCTGAATTAAGAGACAGCACGTTCTCATCATACTTTTCCTCCAATTTTCTTCATATTGGAAATTATTTTCTGGTCTCACCGACCCTGAAATTCTGTGTTTAGAAACGTGTGTGACAAACATTTCCCCCAGGAATTCATCCATGGAGCAGCTCACCTGTGGATAAAGGAGTCAAGTGGGATAAGGGACCTCAAAACTGTGTTAAAGAGTCTTGAAACTGTCTGGTGTTACTGGGCTGCTTGGTGGTAAAAAAAAACTTTTCCTCTTATGCCAGGGAATGACTCCCAGGATTGTTTCCTCAGTGTCCTCAGATGGCTTTTTTATTTTTTTATATATATATTTTTTTTTTATTTATTTATTATTTTAATTTTTTTTGGAGCATTTTTGCCCTGATTTCTGGTGCTGTGTGTGAACCATGGCTGAGTGTTGCCATTCTGTTGTTGGATTTTAAATCTCCTTAGTGAGTTTTTGGTGTGCACAAGTTGTATTTTCTTTTTCTTCTTGCAGCAAAGCTGAACATTCAGTGCTAAGGTGATGGGAGAGTATAAACCAGGGTTTAAATAAATTTAAATTTCAAGCAAACATTGCTTTTACTCTTAGCTTCCTTCTGCCACGAGGAAGAAAAAAAAAAACAAAAAAAACCCCATGATATTGATTTGACCTGAAAATTTATCTCCTGTTTTGCTTTCTTCCAGGTCCAGGATGGAACATTCCTGCTCGCTCCTGCTGCTCTGTGTTAGTTGGATTTTTGCACAAGCTCTGCCACCCAATGGAACTGAACTGCCCAAAACAACCACAACAACCAGTAAGGATCCCTGGGGCTGGGATGGGAATGCAGGGAGGTCCAGGTGCTTTTGTAGAGGGGAAAAAAAAGTGTTTTAATATTCCCTGTTGGGCATTTGTTTGTCTCTGGGTTTTGAAAAGAAGATCAGAGCTGTGCAGAAATAAGAGTTGGTTCTTGTGGGATTTCTGTGCTCAGGTAAAGATTTTGTTTTGTGTCACTCACCAGAATAATTTCAGATTTAGGCAAGACTTTGCCCTGCCAGCTTGCTTTTGTAGAGGGGAAAAAAGTGTTTTAATCCCCCTTTTAATTTACCCCAACATGCAAAGGAGCTGATCCAAGGATGGAGAAAATGCAAGTTTGGGAGGGGATGTGGAGGGAGCATCACTGGTGTGCACACACTGCTGTTAATTCCCTGCTCCCTTCAGGGTGGATTTGTGTCCAGGATGTTTTTGCAGGACTTTGACCCCACTAACACAGCTCTGGTTGTGCCAGCTGCCCTCTGGGTTGGGTTTGCTCGTGAGTGGTGTTGGGGTTTCACTTTCTCTTTTTTACCATGGAAGGGGAAAAGAGCAGAGGTGCAGGAGGTGCCAGGTGTGCACAGCCCCTGGGGAGCTGGGGGGGTGTGGACAGACCAGGATGCCAATTCTATACTTTAAACCAGGCTGTAGGGCTTTTTCCTCTCTTCAGCCACTTAAAGTATTTTCTTACTTACTTAAAACTATAACTTACACTTCATATCTCTGTGGCTTAATATATTTTCATTTCTCTAAAGGCTTTAATTCAACCCTTACATTCTTTTCTCTGAGGGACTCAGAGAGGTTTCTGTTTTATACACTACAACAAGACAACAGGAGGAGCAGATTTAAACACCATGAGGAACCTTCACACGGGTCCTGGGTTTTCTCCTGCCAAGACTGGAGCAGGGTGTGAGGTGCAGGTGTGCTGGGCAAGGTCCTGCCAGGTGAAGAGCAGGAGAGTTGTTGTTCCCAGAGCTGAGAGTGATGATCTCCTCCTCCACCACAGCACCTTACATTAATCCTCATTTCTGTTTGCAGAATTTCTTCTTCTTCAAACCCTCCCCAAACCATGTCCTGCCACGTGCCAGTGCTGGGGAGGGGAGGCTTCGAGGGGAGCTGGGGATTTTTGAGGAAGTGTCCAAGGTCAGGTTGGACACGGGGGTTTGGAGCACCTGGGATGGGATTTATGGTCCCTTGCAGCCCAGTCCAGGGAGGTGAAGCTCCTGGTGTCCCATATAAGCAGTGTGACCGTGTTTTGGTGACTGTTCAGGTCACTGCTGTTGACACCCAGGGTTTGATAGAAGGCTGATTTGTTGCTTTATTTGCTTTTAATCTTCCTGGGAACTTTACACCCCTGGGGAAGGAGAGGAGTCAAATGCCAGGCTTGGCTCGTGGGCCCTTGGATTGTTTTGGTTCTTGGTTTTAGTAATTTAAATGGAAATAGCAGAGATCTGGATGGGATATTGGGAATAAAATGAGGATGGGGAGGGGCTGGGATGGAATTCCCAGATTTGCTGTGGCTGCCCCTGGATCCCTGGCAGTGCCCAATGCCAGGTTGGACATTGGGCTTGGAGCAGCTGGGACAGTGGGAGGTGTCCCTGCCATGGCAGGGGTGGCACTGGATAATCTTGGGGGCCTTTCCATCCCAAACCTGTCTTTGATTCGCTGCTCATTGAGGTGTCAGCATTTGCCTTCTCCAAAATCTGATTTTTGCAGGGTGGGTGCAGCTCCTCCTGGGCACTCCCAGAGCTCAGGGAGGCAGAACAAGGGGCTCCAGCATCAGCAGTGACAATCTGAGTGTGGCTGTGCTCAGTGCTCCCAAAAGAACCAAATTATTAATAGAAATGAAGCTTTAGCCGAGGGTAAATTTGCTAATTAATCAGTTTGAAGTATCATCAAGTAGTTTTTGGTCCTTGCTTCTTGTCTGGCACCTGGAGCTGCAGAAAAACAAGTTACTAATGTTGGGTTGAATATGTCAGAATATGGGAATTGAGAAGGGGAAGTCACTTGTTGTTTTTATCACTTCCCAGAATTTTAATAACATGAGTACAAAGGGAATTTTGCCATCAGTGCTGTTCATCTCCAAAGCTTCACTCCAAATTGTGTTGAACTTGAGTCTGATAATATGGATAAGAGTAATCTGGTCATCCCTATTTTAATTAAATCTTAATTTGAGTGATATGATTCAGAAATGATTGGGGTGACTAAATTGTTTTTCCTAAACATGAAAGCCTTCCTGACTTTGCAGTGAGGCAGAGTTTTGTGTGACAGACAAGTAAGTGCACCCTGAAAATACATTGCTGCAGAAAGAGTGCCAGGATAATTGGATTATCTAATAAATGTGATAGCCATTGAACTAATGTGGCATTTTAAAATACAAAACTCAAGATTTTTGATTGAAACATAAAGAAAATTCCATTTAACAGGCTGTGGAAAGAACTAAAAGATCCAAAAAAAAAATTCAGCTTTCCTTTTGCATGCTAATTTGATGAGCGATCCCAAAAGATACTTTTGATTCTGAAAGGAACAGGTATAAATGATTTCATGTCATTATTTGAGCTGCCTTGATTTTTTTTCAAAGATGGGCTGAATTACAATGCCAGCTTTATTCTTATTTAAAACGTGCTTACCTTGTCTGGATGGGTCGATTTTTTAGCACTGCTGCCTTTTTTACTTCCTACAAGAACACCCTGAAATTGCTGCCATGAAATTGCTACCTTGAAATGAGAAAATGAGAATATTCTGTCATTAATTGCAGTACCATTTACTGGAAATTTGCCCTGATATTTACTCCAGGTGTTGAACTGCATTAAATAAATAGAAACCACAGAATGGTTTGGGTTGGAAGGGATCATCTAGTTCTGGCTTCCAAGCTAATCTTTATTAGGATTTGCATAAATAAATGTATATTTCCAGTAGAGACACCATAATGCTCTCAGATCCTTGTTTCAGCCTGTTTATTCGTGATGTTGTCCATGGCAATCCCATAACTCCTGGTAATTCAAATATTTGTAAATTCCCCAGGATTAATCATGGTCTGGATTGTTTTACTTCCTCTTGTGTTTTTACTCGTGGAGTTGTTGAAATGTGAAAGCAGCCTGGGAGCTGCAGTTGTAAACCTTTAAATACCTTTCCAAATGTTTACATTCCACGGGTATTTACTCCACGAGGGTTCCTGGTGCCTCTGAATCCTCACAATTCCTTTCCATCACTGATGTCTGAACCTCCAGAGGGAATGAATTTATCAGAGGAGTTGCAGGTTAAAAGGCAGGAAATGGAGCAGCTTTGGGGGTTCTGTTCAGTGCTGCTTTCAACTTCCACCAAGTCAGTGGGAATGTGAAAATAATCTTATTTCCCTCTCTGCTCCACTCTGGAGAGACCCCACCCAGGACAGCCCTGGGGTCCCCAGCATGGGAGGGACCTGGAGCTGCTGGGGTGAATCCAGAGGAGGCACCAAAATGTTCAGGGGGATGGAGGAAAGGCTGGGAGAGCTGGGATTGTTCAGGCTGGGCAAGAGAAACTTTGGGGTGACTTCAGTGTGGCTTTCCAGAGCCTAAAGGGGCTCCAGGAGAGCTGGGGAGGGACAGGACACAGGGAATGGCTTTAAGATGACAATGGGGTGGGTTTAGATGGGATTTTTGGGCAGGAATTGTTCCCTGGGAGGGTGGGATGGAATTCCCAGATTTGCTGTGGCTGCCCCTGGATCCCTGGCAGTGCCCAAGGCCAGGTTGGACGTTGGGGACAGTGGGAGGTGTCCCTGCCATGGCAGGGGTGGCACTGGGTGATTTTTGAGGTCCCTTCCAGCCCAAACCCTTCTGTGACTCTGTAAAATAGGTGGGAGTTCCCTGTGAGACTCATGGTGGTTTTTTCATGGAGAAAATGAGGCAGCATCAGGAAATGAGCTATGAAGGAGCAGTCTGGATCATTTAATTTGGTGTTTAAATGCCAAGGGGATGCTGTGCTGGTGGACACTCAATTCCAAGAATTAGTTTGCAAAGCAGAAGTTCAGAAATGGGTGGTTTCGGATGGGGGGTTGGACTGGGTGACATTTCGAGGTCCCTCCAGCCCAGACTCAGATTCTGTGACCCCAGTGCCAGGTGGGCTGTGCTGGCTTTGCCCAAGTGGGATTCAGCTCTGAGATGTTCAAATCCCATTTGCTGCTGCTGCCTCCTGTTTCCTGCTGCCTGTGGGTGCTGGTTTCCCTCCCCTACCTGTCTTCTTTCTTTTGTCCTTCCTTTATTTCATATTTTTTATCTGATTTGGGTTTGTGCTTCACATGCTCCAAACCAATCTCCTGTTTATCAGCTGCTCATCAGCTGCTTCCCTCCTGCAGCCATGGCACAGTTGGGGTTTTCTCTTCCAAAAATAGCCTGAGAGGGTTTAGTGTGGGTTTTGTCGTATTCCCTGTTGGGCATTTGTTTGTGATGTCTCTGGGTTTTGAAAAGAAGATCAGAGCTGTGCAGAAATAAGAGTTGGTTCTTGTGGGATTTCTTGTGTACTCAGATAAAGATGATTTTGTTTTGTGTCACTCACCGGAATAATTTCAGGTTTAGGGCAAACTTTGCCCTGCCAGCTTGCTTTTGTAGAGGGGGGAAAAAGTGTTTTAATCCCCCTTTTAATTTACCCCAACATGCAAAGGAGCTGATCCAAGGATGGAGAAAATGCAAGTTTGGGAGGGGATGTGGAGGGAGCATCACTGGTGTGCACACACTGCTGTTAATTCCCTGCTCCCTTCAGGGTGGGTTTGTGTTTGACACTCAGGGAAAATGGGAACATCCCAAGCCTGGAGGAGATGGTGCTGCCCTTCCAGAAAGAGCCAGGGGCCAGCAGCAGCAGGGACTGAGGAGAGGAATTGGGGGAGAGCCCTGGGTGAGCCTTGGTGGGTGCACAGGGAGCACAAGGGGCTGTCAGCCTCCTCCTGTGATTGTCCCCCCCTCTGGTGAATATTAAAGTCACTTTTTCATTGTATCTCCAGAAAAATATCCTTGGCTGGCTCTGAACAGAAATCCTGGTGGTTTTGGGCCACAACTCCTGGAGTAGGAGCAGTGGAAAAGTTTCCCTGCCTTGGAGGATTTGTCTCTCCTGCATCCATTTATTCCGGTGTTTCACTCATCAGATTTTGAAGCAGCAGTGATTAAAAAGTTACTTCAGGCCTTTGTTCCCCTTGAAATCCCTGCAATGGCCTCAATTTTAACTTTCTCATGCCATTTATTGGGCTGCATTTATAAATTTATTGATATTAAAGAAAATCGAGGTAAAAAATGACAGCACACTGTGCCTTACTCACAGGCTCTGCAGGGATGAGGCCATTGGGAAGCAGCTGCAAGGATTTGGGAACAGATATGCCCAGGTATAAAGAAAAAGGGGCTTTTAGTGGATTTTGACCCAATTTTCTTGTGAAATGGCAGGAGGAGAAGTGAGATCTTGGGGCAGAGAATTAAATCAGTCGTGGCAGGGGTCTCTGTCCTTGACTAAAGAAATGGGGGCAGTTGTTTGGCAGGAAGTTCAGCTTCTCGTTTCCTGGCTTGGATTGAACTTTCAGTATTTGTCTGGGAATCACTTCTCCAAAGACACCCCAAAAAATGGGGCAGCAGTTCTGTGAAAGGGAGGAGGGGGAGATTTTTTTTTTTTGGTTGTGTAATTGTCTGGAAGAAATTTTAATTTCCTCGTGATGGGACGGAATTCCCCCTCTCATATCATGGGTCTTGTCACAGAACTAAAGAGAACCAACACAAAGCTTGAAATCCTGGAGCATTCTGAGATCCTGAGGCTGACATTTCTAAACTCCATGGAAGTTGGCTGCATTTTGGCTGTGAGGGATAAAAATAAGGATTTTCTGTTTTTGTTTCCTTGCCTTGCAGAACACCCCACAGAAAGTGTTGGGTGGTTATTCCTGCTCATCCAGACACTCCTTCCAAGAGTGATTTCCTGAACCCCTGCCAAGCCGTGGCTTCTGATTACAACTTTGTCATTCCTGTCACTTTTATCTTTACACACCATTGAAATGTCACCCCTCATGTGTTTTATTGCCTTCCCTGTCTCTGCATTAGGATGTTGACTTATGAGCCCTTCTCACCCTCTGTGTCCTGAGCTCACCTGTGCCTCTAAAGGAATTTTTTTTCCCATGCCCTCATACCCTGGTGGAGCACCCAGAGAGTTTCCAGCTGCTCCCAAGACTCAAATGATTTTGCAGCCATCAATTCTGGGAATTTATCTGAATCCTTTCTGAATTATTGCAGGTGTTACCTACTCCTAAATATTTTATTGAATCCCAGAATTGTTTGGGATGGAAGGAACCTTAAAAATCATCCATGTCCCTGCCATGGCAGGGACACCTCCCACTGTTCCAGGCTGCTCCAACCTGGCCTTGGACACTTCAGGGATCCAGGGGCAGCCACAGCAAATCTGGGAATTCCATCCCAGCCCCTCTCCACCCTCACAGCCAGAAATTCCTTCCCAATATCCCACCCAACCCTTCCATCTGTCAGCTCTCAAAGACCACTGTAGGAATGGTTAAAAAAAAATTAAAAAAAAAAAACCATTAGAAGTGTGTAAATGTAGTTTAAAAGAGAAAAAAAAAATCCAAAATACTGGCAACAGAAATTGCCTTAATTTAGGAAGAGTGGTTGTAGGATTGTGTTTTGCTTGCTGAAGGTTCAGACTGGGAGTTTGGCTTGCTTAAATAAAACATGTTGGGTTTTTAATGATTTTAATCTGTTCTGTATTGAATTATTCAGTAGAACTAAAAGGTTACAGAAGCATAATGAAAGTGAAAGGTAGAGAGACACAGCCATAAAACACTGTGAACAGAAGGGTGAGACTCAGAGTTTGTACCAGATCTAAAAAGTTCTTCTTTCATCTCTGTTCTGAGAAAAATGTCATTATTCCTGCTTCTTCTTATATTTCCATAGAATTTCAGTGAATAAAATCTATAGGAAAGGTGGCTTTGTTGGGTGGTTGAGAAGCAGCTGAGGTGCACGGGGGCTCTGTAGCAAACCTTTTAATGGGCTTCAAATTCAGCTTGGCACCTTATAACTGCTGATATGATAGCTATATATTCATTATATAGCTAAATATTCATTATCTATATGTATTTATATAATTATTCACCAGGTAAATTGAAAAATATCCTTGATTTTTTTTTTTTTTTTCTCAGCAGTAGTGGTTTGGTTGTGCTTTTGACGAGGGAGGAAAAAAATTAAAATAAAAAAAAAAATTAACTTTCAGTTTGAGCTTTGCCTGTGTCGAGTAATTGTGATGCTTTTAGTAAGTCGAGGCAGATAAGTGAACAGAATTTTTGGTGCCTAAAGCAGAGTTTTTGTGCCATCCATGTCTGATATTCCCCATTTCTTGTTCCACTCCCAGACTCTACGGAGGAGAACACCTTGCACAAGGAGCTGCTGACTTCCCTGCTGATCCTGGTGCTGGTGGTGATCATTTTCGTGGTGCTCGTGGGGTATTTTTTCAGGTGGGTGTTCTTTGGGCTCAGCCCCATCCTTGGTGCCCTCCCACGGAAGCGGGAGGGAGGCAGAGCCTCGGTGCAGACGGCGCCGTGCCTGCCCTGCTCTCCCCGCCAGCATGAACAGAAAGAGCTTCTCTAGAATTACATGGTTTGTAAAAACAGGGCTGGCAGTGGGCAAATGCTGCTTTTTTTTCCCCTTTGCCAGAACTGCCACATTAACGTGGTGCCTCTGTTGCAGGTTCAGGAGACACAGGAAAGCTGTGGTGAACTCCGGCGACAAAAAGATGCCAAATGGGATCTTGGAAGAACAAGGTATGGAGGGATTTGCTTTCAAACTCTCGTTTTTATTTGGGCCTGCTGCGTTCTTTAATTCACAATTGCTCAGTGTTTGCTTTTATTTCTAATAGCAGTTGTTATTATTGTTATTAAAGAGAAAGCAGTTGGAAAAAATGCCATCACAAATGGTTTGAGTTGGACCTTAAACTCATCCAGTTCCAACCCTCCTGCCGTGTACAGGGGCATCTTCCAGCACTTGGTTGTCCCATCGTAGCTGGCCCTGGAAGAGACATCCACATTTAGAAATCCACATTTAGAAATCCATACTCAACTTGTCTGTAGAAAAATCTTAACTTTCAGTTGCTGGTTTGAAATAGGTTTCACTTTAAGTTGTGATGCAGCAAATGTTTCTGTGGAAAACCTTCCTGGGCTCTTTGTGTTTTAGCAGGATGCCAGCTGAGATCCAGGCTGGTGACAACGTGATCCTTGTATTTAGAGAGGGAATTGCAATATTTCTTCCTAAAACGAGGAGAAAAGTCCTTAACGCTTTGTGAATCCCCTGGGTGGTTTCTGAACGTGAAGCAGGGGGGGTTGAGATGGGGCAGTTTTGAAGCCAGAGGCACTGAAATAAAACACTCTGAGGAGTTCAAAACGGTCCCCACTGGTTTGAGTTTCTGGGTTTGTTTCTGCCCATGGGGAACCCCAGGCTGGCTCCTCTGTGGGGCCCAGCTCAAACCTGGTAGAGCTGGGCAAGTTGTTTTGACCACAACCCAGAGAAAAATGATAAAATTAATGATAAAAGAATCACTCTGTGGTTTGTGTCAGTCCCACTGGGCCATGTGTGAAATGATGAGCGAGTTGAGGAGGGTGGCAGTCGGAGGGAAAGTCAAAACCCTAAAAATACCCATCAGCTTCCTGCTGGGTTGTTCCTCTTGGGGCACAGTTTCTGTTGGCTGCCAAGTTAAAGATAAATTATTTATTTTTATTATCATCATCATTATTTCCCCTCGAAATGAAATAATCTTGCAGCAGCTCCTTGGTGATGGGTGCCAAAAGCTGTCCTTGCCCTGTCAGCAGAAAGAACCTTTTCTGAATAAAACTTGGTCACTTTTTAATCCGGTATAAATAGAGAAATCATTCATTTCCCCAGTAGTGGTTCTTCTTGATATCATTATGCTCTCAAAGCAACCACTCTGCCTGTGATTTGGTGTTTTGATTTCCTTTAAATCACCTTTATCACCTCAGAGCGTCATGCTAGAAGTTTGTTTTGGCATCTTTCAGCATCAAGATTAATTTGTAGTTGGCGATCTCTGGCTCTGGCCGTGCCTTTAACATCTCCTGCCCCTGTCCTGACAGAACAGCAACGGGTGATGCTGCTCAGCAGGTCCCCCTCGGGCCCCAAGAAGTATTTCCCTATCCCCGTGGAAAACCTGGAGGAGGAAATCCGGATCCGCTCGGCAGACGAGGGGAAGCTCTTCAGGGAGGAGTTCAATGTAAGTTTTTACACGTGGATGGCTGAAAACACGGGGGGGGGAAACCAAAATACCTGCCAGTATTAATAATTCTTGTGTTTGGTGCGTGATTGGTGCTGTTCTGTGGGTTCTGTCGGGAGTGGGGACCCTTCAGCTGGATAAAACCTGGAATTTTTACTGATTTATGATGCTGAACTGGTATTATACAAACTGTTTGCCTCTTGCTAACATTTAAAGAAGTTCTTTAGTGTTTGCCTGAAGCTGGAGGAGAGGAGCATTGAATATAAACCTCTCTAGCATTGATTTTCATGGTGGTGGTGGATGGATTTTTGGGGGATCTGGGTGTTTCACCTCAGAGGAGAGGACACAGTGTGTCCTTAATATTGCCCTGGTGGGATTTGACTTCTTTTTTCCTGATAATTTGCCTTTTGGCTCTTGGTTATTATCCCAGCACTCCTCTCCTTGCAGCACCTACCCCAGCTCAGAGTTTTATCTCAGCTCTCAGGGTTTTCCTGCTGAGGATTTTGTGCCCAGAGCCTGAGTGTGGCTGTAGGGATGAGCTGTACCTGGAGTCAGTGCTGAGCTCCTGCAGCGTTCCTGTACAGAAACACAAAACCAGGAGCCCGAGTTTGGGGCCTTTTCCAGATTTTTTTGTGATTTCTTTTCACTTCCCTGCACAGAAGAAGCCAAGCAGGAGCTGAAATGTCAGGAGTGGATTTGTGAGAGCCAGTTCTCGTGGTGGTCAGGCTGGCTGTTGAGTTATCACCACCTTAATTGGGAGCACATTTAGAGCTGCAGTTTGGTTGATGAGAAATTTGAACCCCACAGAGTTTTGCCTTTTCAGACAGGGAGCATTGTGGAAATCCTTATCAAAGCTGACAAAATGAAAGTGAGAAGCAGTTTGAGGTGTGTGCTGGTGAATTTGGACTCTCCTGATGAATTTGCTCTGAGGTCCAGAGGGAAGCAAACCATCTGTTTGAATTTGTAAACCCCTCTTTGTTTCAGTAATTTTCTGCCCCATGCTGTGACCATGTGGGATTCTGCCCACACCCAAAAACCTGGGGTCTGATCCCCAAAAATGAGAAGTGATGGGGTAGGATGGGGATTATGCTCGATGTGTTTTGTTGTTTTTTTTTTCCTGTGGCTGGATGAGCTCTCTGCTCCAGCCTGGGAGGGCTGGAAGTGTCCAAGGCCAGGCTGGACAGGGCTTGGAGCACCTTGGATAATGAAAAGTGTCCCTGCCATGGAAGGGAGGGACTGGATGAGCTTTAACAGATCCTTCCAACCCAAACCATTCCATAATTCTCTGGATCTGTGCCTCAGCCCTGCCCTGAGGATGCTCCAAGGATCTCTGCCCACTCCACACAGCCTGATCCCCCCATGCCAGGGGCCAGGTATCCCTGGGAATGCAGGTACACGAGCTCCAGTGGGAATTAGGAATAAATTTGGGCTGAAAATGGTGACCCTGGGAGCCAGCACTGCCCAGGCATGGACACCAACCCGAGAAGTTTGGTGCCAAGTGATCATTTTGGTAAAAATAAACCAGACACTAAAAGATGAAGACACCCAGCAGGCAGAAAAGAGTTTTGAGGACAGTTCCTGACTTTGAGGACTTTGAGTTCTCTTAGCTTCATGTGCCTAATGGTGTTCTCCAGCACCTTTGATTTTGTCTTTAAAGCCTCAGTGACCTCTCAGAGGTCCATTGCACCCCTTGGACACTCACCAGAATAGCAGAGCTCCTTCTTTTTTTGTTATGTGATTCCTCTGTGAACATTGGGTGCTAGAAGAGTGTTCTTTCTTCACAAGAAAAAAAAAAGAAAAATATTAAAAAATCTATTTTTTTTCTGTCAAGCCCCTACCTCTGTTGATCATCCCTGGAAGTTTGGGATTATTGCCTTGATTAATTACTGAAATGCTTCCCCTAAGAGTTTTCTTTAGAAATTTTCATTCTGGCTGGATGAAGACACCCCTGTGGCTCATTCAGTGCTAAAAAAAGAGGAAATGTGCTGGTGCTGGGTGGGTTGAGCCTCTCAAAGCCTCGGTGGGATTTTGGGGGTGCTGCCCAGCAGGGCCAGGTCAGAGTGTGGGTGGCAGCAGATGGCCCAGGGCCAGCAGGACTCGTCAGCTCCTCGTGCTTTGGGGTGGTGGGAGGATGTGCTGAGCAGCAGCCTGGGTGAATCACATCCTCCCTCCCCATGGCTGGGAGCAGGAGCTGGGCTCTGCCCTTGCCCTGGGGCACAAGGAGCTCCCTGGGAAGGTGCCAAGGCCTTGCAGAGGTCAGGAGTGGGGCATGGAGAGGTGATTTGGCCAAAGAGAATTCCTTTTCATGCTTTTTTCGTGTGAATATCCACAACTTCTCTGGCTGTTAATTGAAAACGGGGTTTAAGTTTGGCTTTAAGTTTGAAGAGAGTGTTGAAATTGATAATTTTTTCATGGAGTCACAGGATGGTTTGGGTTGGAAGGAGCTTAAAGATCATCCAGTTCCAAGCCCTTGCCATGGGCAAGGACACTTTCCACTATTTTTTTTTTACACAAAAATTTGGTTTTTGTGTTTCATAAATGTACTTTAATCAATAAAAGGAGCTGATAAAAAGCCACGAGCTTTGTTCCCATCAAGAATTAAGCAGTCTGCTGACAGCAGCTTTCTTCCTCAGCCCTTTTAGCCTCCTTTCTTTTCCACTCACAGCTTTTTATGCCCCATGAAAGCCCCAACGAACCAAACCCACGAGTGCAGGGTGCAGCTTCCTGTGTGGTGGAGGATCAGAGCTCTCCATGGCCCCCTCTCCTCCTGTGTCACCCTGACAACCTTGGCTGTTTTGGGGGGGAATTCCAGCCCTGACCACGTTTTTCCGTGCCCTGTGTGACTCAGGCTGGGCAGGGGGAGGCACAGGAGTGGCAGAAGGTTGGTGGTGCCTTCCCAAACTGCTGGGATTTTACCTCAGTGGGATCCACCCTGCTGGCACTGGGGATTTTGGAGTTCACTTAAAGGAATTGATGAAATCCACTTAAAGGAACTTCTCGAAATCTGATTTTGGTTTGGTCCCTCTGCAGTGGCAGCATCTCAGCAGTGGAGAAGCTCCACCATGGGCACCTCTTTGCTTTCATCCTGACCCTTTTCTCTGTTTTTTCCTTTGTTTTATTGCCCTCCATGACTGTTTGGGTTTTATTTAAGCCAGACTAAATTTATCTGCGCTGATCTCTCGCTGACGACTCGCAGAGCTCAACTCACAGCACATAAAAACCCTGTCAATTATTTTTCCTTCCTCCTTTTCAGCCAGGGCTGGGCCTGCAGAGGCAGAGCTGAGCAAGATGTTGGGTTTTGGATGCCCTCAGCAGGGAGGGGGTCAGGCCCAGCCCTGTTCCTGAGCCCAGTGTGGGTGCCACCAGTGGCATTGGCACAATTGGGTCACACTCTGAGTCACTGTGGCAGATGGCAGCTCCAGGCAGCAGCTCAGAGTTTAACAATTTGCTAAATAACTGTGAGAGAAAAAAAAAAAAAAGACTCCTTCTCTCTCCCCAACTGCTGAACTCGTTGTCTGGAGTGAAATCTGCCAGGATGGAGTTGCCTGTTAGAGAGGAATTAAAGTTACTGGAGGAGGAAAAGTTGAAATATATTTAATTCTGTTGGATGCAAATTATCCCTAAGCCATGTGCAGTCAAAACTATTTATTTTCTAGCACGCTGATTCTATACATTTATGGTTTTTTTTCAGTCATTAACGTCTGGGTATGTGCAGGGAACATTTGAAATGGCAAATAAGGAAGAAAACAGGGAGAAGAACAGATATCCCAACATCCTGCCATGTAAGCCATTTGCTTTTCTTTTAAACCAGACAATGCATTTTGGAACTGAGCAGGCTGCTGGTAGTGTTCATGTGCTGAAAATACTCAAATAATAACAATTCCACTGGTCAGAAATGCTGTTCATGTGTTGTCTGTAGTTGGGGAGCTCTGCTTTTCCAGGCCTCCTGCTTGCTAAGGAAATGCCATCTTTCAGATTTAATAACTTTCCAATGCCCTTGTTTCATTTCAGATGATCATTCCAGAGTGATTTTGACCCAAATTGATGGAGTCCCAGCTTCAGACTACATTAATGCATCATATATAGATGTGAGTTGAGAGTTGCCCACAGCTGGCCAAACTTTGGGAATTGAAGAAATGTAATTTTCTGCTTGCACATGTTGGCCTTTCACCTTTTAACTGCTGTGGCTTTTGTTTCCACAGGGTTATAAAGAAAAGAATAAATTTATAGCAGCACAAGGTAACTCCTTCTCATTTGTCTCTTCTCTCCAGCTGAGGGCTGAGCACATTTAGTTACAAATGTGTTTTAGAGGTTATTTTTAACTGCAGGTAGTGGTCAGGTGTGAGGCTGGATTTAGAGGTTACATTTAAAATGAATTTGCAGTGTGTGTGAGGTGAACAACTGCCTCCAGGCTGGTCGATTCTGCTGTGAGCAGACATTCATTTCCTCCTCCACACCCTCTTTGTATCAAAATTGGTGTCCCTGATGATCCCCTCCAAGTTTGTTGTGGTCCCAGAGAACTTTGGACCTTGGCATGGGGAAGGGCTGCCAAGTAGGAATTCTAAATGTTGCTCCTGCCATAGTTAAAAGATAACTAATATTTAAGAATTAATGTGTTAGAGAATCTGCCAGTGCCTAAAGAGGCTCCAGGAGAGCTGGAGAGGGACTGGGGACAAGGCATGGAGGGACAGGACACAGGGAATGGCTTCAACCTGAAAATGGGTAGGTGGGTTTAGATGGGATATTGGGAAGGAATTCCTCCCTGGGAGGGTGGGGAGGAGCTGGGATGGAATTCCCAGATTTGCTGTGGCTGCCCCTGGATCCCTGGCAGTGCCCAAGGCCAGGTTGGACATTAGGCTTGGAGCACCTGGGACAGTGGGAGGTGTCCCTGCCATGGCAGGGGTAGAAAGTAAATGATCTTTAAAGTCCATTCCAACTCAGACCATTCTGTGATCTATGAGTGATATTTCAAGAGAGATGATTCCTTCTAAAAATGTGGTTGGGTGCCTGATTATGTAAAAGAAAACGTGATGAGAGGTTATTTAATGCATAAATACACAAATTTGGTATATTCCTGTGCAGGTGTAGCAAACACAGCTCTGGGTGGGTGCCCAGGGCAGGGCTGTGGGACTGCTCTGGGATCTGCTCCATCCCCTCTCCTGAGCATTTCCCTGTTTTGTCTGCAGGACCCAAGCAGGAAACAGTCAATGACTTCTGGAGGATGATCTGGGAGCAGAAATCAGCCATTATTGTCATGTTAACCAACCTGAAAGAAAGAAAAGAGGTAAAAAGTTTGCTTTCACTTTGCTCTGGCATGTCCCTTGTGCTCCAAAAGTGCTCAGGGTCTGATCAGGTGCATTTCTGACCAATTCCTGCTCTGGCCTCTGTCAGGACAGCTGAGTTGCTACTTAAAAATGTACTTTTCGTTTCTAAAATACCCATTTATATCAGGTGATCTTTTAAGGAGAAAATTCTGATGGCAGATTGCCTCCTGCATAGCCCAGAGCCAAAGGAAAACTGCCGTGGTTTTATCCCAGTGTAAGGCTGCACTTGTGGATGAGATTAATTAGGAATGAAGATAAAAATTCTTATTCATTTTATTAGGTTTCAAAAGACACAGTTTGTCAACTAAACAAGGAGAAATTCAAGCTGCTTTGTTGTGAGGGTGCTGCTGCTCCTTCCTGCCCCCAACTCCTCCCCTGAGGATGGGCATCCCTTGTTCTCCTCCTGGAGATGATTTTCCTGCCCTTCTACTGCTGCTTGAAGCTCCAACAGCAAAGCCAGGCCAAGAGGGCCAGTTCCCAGTGTGAGCATCCAGAACTGCTAAATCTGGATATTCCTGATGCCTCCAAAGTAGAGCTGCTTTGAGTTTCTCACTGGCTGCAAGTAGAGCTTGAAAACAGTGAAAACCTCACAGTCCCCACAGTTGGACACCGTGTACAAAGCTGCCAAACTGAAACAAAAGCTGTGGGGGCTGAGCAGGTTAAAAAACAATTCCAAGCTGTTCTCACCTTCTCTGCATCAGTTTAAGCAACAGTAGCAGGGTGCTAGAGCTGTGCCAGGAGAGGAGCTCTGCACACTCACAGCTCTGCTCACCTCCCTGGGTACAGCTACGAGTGAAAGCAAAGTCAGGGTGATAAAATCCTGTCTTTGTGTACTGGTTTGAAAGCAAAACCAGTGAGAGACTCCAAGTCAGAAAGACAATTTAATAGGAAAAAATAAAATACATGTAATAGTACAAAAGAAAAGCAGTGTCAGAGTGAGAATCCAAGGTGCCCCCGTCAGTCAGTCAGGGTTGGTGCAGTCCCATTCCATGGTGGCTGCATCCTCCTGCAGTGACAGATGTGGTTCTGCTGGAGCAGGGCTCCTGCACAAGGTGCAGTTTTCCTCCAAAGCTGCAGGGATGATGTGCAAGGCTCTGGTTTTCCTCTGGGATCCAGTGGGAAAAGGCTGCTCTGCTGTTCCAAATCTCCCCTTTGATCTGGGTAGGAAATGCTCGGCTCCTGCCCTGGCTGGAGCATCTCCCAATGGGATGATGGAATTTGATCAGCCCTGCCCTGGGACTGCATGGCCATGAACAGGAGAGATCTCCTGGAGGGAGGATGGGCTGTGGGCAAGATAAAGAACTCTGTCCTACCTGGTTTAACAGCTGGAACGTGAACAGCAAATACCTCTCACAGAGATCAGGATCATTGCCCCAGCTGCTTTAACACATGGCCATGAACAGGAGAGATCTCCTGGAGGGAGGATGAGCTGTGGGAAAGATAGAGAACACTGTAACACCTGGTTTAACAGCTGGAACATGAACAGAGTATCTCCCACAGAGATCAGGATCGTTGCCGCCTGCTTTAACACATGGCCATGGACAGGAGAGATCTCCTGGAGGGAAGATGAGCTGTGGGATAGATAAAGAACACTGCCCCAGCTGTTTTAACACCTGGCCCATTAACAGCAGAGATCCCCACAGGGATCAGCATCGCTGCCCCAGCTGCTTGAACAGCTGGAACACGAACAGCAGAGATCCCCACAGGGATCAGCATCGCTGCCCCAGCTGCTTGAACAGCTGGAATGTGAACAGCAGAGATCCCCACAGGGATCAGCATCGCTGCCCCAGCTGCTTGAACAGCTGGAATGTGAACAGCAGAGATCCCCACAGGGATCAGCATCTCTGCCCCAGCTGCTTGAACAGCTGGTGACAGAATCCGGATTTTTGTGCACACCTTTACAGCGTAACCCAGCACAGTTAACCCGTACAATTCTCATTTTTTTTATTATTTTTTTTTTTTTTGGTTTCTGTGCAGGAGAAATGTTTCCAGTACTGGCCCGAGCAGGGCTGCTGGACGTACGGCAGCGTGCGCGTGTCCGTGGAGGATTGCGTGGTGCTGGTGGATTACACCGTGCGCAAGTTCTGCGTGCACTCGGTGAGAAAACGTCGCGCTGCAGCACTCGGGGAAAACCCTAAAAATATAAAATCAAATATGGGCTTGGGAGGTGTTTAGGTGTGTTATAGGTTAGGTAGAGTTAGAGAGAGTAAAAGACTAATAGCTACTTGGTTATTATGATTTTGATTCTGTTTTTATCATATTTTTTTATAATTTTTGCGGTTTTTTTAAAATAATTCCTACGATGTTTTATCATTTTTTTAAACTAATTTTTACGATGTTTTCTATAATTTTTAACGAGTATTTTCTATAATTTTTACGGTATTTTCTATTATTTTTACCATATTTTCTATAATGGTTTATTTTTTATAGTTTTTTACGGTATTTTTTATAATTTTTACGGTATTTTCTATAATTTAATGGTTTATTTTTTATAGCTTTTTACTATATTTTCTATAAATTTTACAGTATTTTCTATAATTTAATGGGTTTTATAGTTTTTTTACGATATTTTTTATAATTTTTGCAGTATTTTCTATAATTTAATGGTTTATTTTTTATAGTTTTTTGCGATATTTTTTATAATTTTTACAGTATTTTCTATAATTTAATGGGTTTTATAGTTTTTTACGATATTTTTTATAATTTTTACAGTATTTTCTATAATCTTTAAAAAAAAAAAAAAAAAATAAAATTTCAAACTCAGGATCTTGGGTATTCCTACAGCTCCACGAGGGATGCAAAGCTCCAAGGCTTGTCACCCAACTCCACTTCACCAGCTGGCCCGATTTTGGGGTGCCTTTCACACCTATTGGAATGCTGAAATTCCTGAAAAAAGTCAAAACTTTGAATCCTGCCCGTGCTGGACCGATTGTGGTTCACTGTAGGTATGTGTGTGCTCCTCTGCCTGTTCTTGTGCATTGGGGTTATTTTTATATTGGATGTTTGAGGGGTTTTTTGAGGTGTTTTTATGTGTATTTTAAAGATTTTATGTGTATTTAATATATGTATTTGTGGGTATAGATATTTATAGGTATTTATAGATATGGGCATTTATGGGTGTTTATAGGTATTTATAGATATTGATATTTATAGGTATTTATGGGCGTTTATAGGTATTTATAGGTATAGGTATTTATGGGTATTTATAGATATTTATGGGTGTTTATAGGTATTTATAGATGTGGGTTTTTATGGGTATTTATAAGTATTTATGGGAATTTATAGGTATTTATAGATATGGATATTTATGGGTATTTATAGGTATTTATGGGTATTTTGCTCATATTTCTATTCAAGTGTCATAATCTGAGTTTTTGAGAGCCCAGGGTAAAAACAATTTCCAAAGTCTTTGCTGTCACTTTGCCACTGAAGCAGAAGTTGTTGTTCTGCTGTTGGGGTTTTTTTTTAATGAGGGATCTCCATTGTTTGGGATAAATCTGTTCTTTGTCACAAAATCAGACTTTTGTGGCCTTTGCCACTCAATGCTGCTCTAGGAATTCATCCCCCACTTCTCCCACAGTCAAATTGCATTTTTTTTTTTTTTAAATGGAAATTTGCCATGAAATGCCCGGAAAGTTTGGAAGAAAGGCTTGAATTCAAGAGACTTAAATGCTGCAATTTTAAAAAATGTGCTTGATGCCAATCCAGAAGCAATTCCCACTCGTTGGTCACTCACACATCCTGCTGTCAAAGGTTTAAATGTTCAAATCTTTAATGAAACTGAAACCAAACTCTCAAACGGTTTGAAGAGAATAATTGCAACTTTTATAGCAAGTGTAAACTCAGCACTGAGCAAGAAGTGGCTTTTCAGGTGCGATTATTGCAATATAATAATAGAATAAATATAATAACATGGTTATATGAATATATCTTATATTATAATAGAATAAAAAGAACACAAGAGCAAAATGAAAAGGAAAGAAGAGCAGCTTTGTCTGTTTGGGTCTTGTTTTTAAAGGGGAAAAAAAAAAAAAGTTGGAAATTCCTGAATTTTCTCTTTTTCCTTGCTAGAAATACTCCCTGGAAAAGTGTGCTAGTGAAAAAAAAAAGTGTGCTGGGATGCACCTTCTCTCTCAGATATGAATAAAAGGCTTGAAAAAAACCCATTTAGATGGGAAAAGTAGATTTGAGTTGTCCCAGTAGAAAATATTTTTATAGCCCTTGGTTGTGTGTGGAGTCTCATTCTGGGCTTGAGCTTTATTTGGCAAAAAACTATTATTTATTATTAAATTAATAACTAAATTATTCTGCTTAGTTTAACCAGCAAAATTAAAGACAAAAGTAAGAAAAATACCAAATAATTTCATGAATAATAATTTCAATCTGAAGGGCCAGCGTGTCAGGGTCAGAAATGAAAAGGTGACATTGAATTTCCATCCAGGCTCAGGATGTGACACCACAGAATTGTTGGGAAAAGGAAAGGGAAGGCCAGGAGCACTGAGGAACCATCCCTTTGTAGGGAACTTCTCGAAAAATGTGCCCAAGACCTGTCCAGGGAGCTTTGGGAAGTGAAATTCAACTCAGATTTAGGAGTTTGGAAGTCGAGGAGTGAAAATGAGGAGGGGCAGGATTTTCTGCTGATTGTGCGATTTTTGTAAGTTTTTAGAAATAAGGTCTTTGAGATGGAGGATTTTTAGAAATAGGGTTGTTTTTAGAAATAGTGGGGTTTTTTTAGCTATAGGGGTGGTTTCTAGAAATAGTGGGGATTTTTTTAGAAATAGTGGGATTTTTTTAGGTATAGGGGTGTTTTTTAGATGTAGGGGTTTTTTTTTAAGATGGATATAGGCATTTTTTTTAGATGGATACAGGGGATTTTTTTGGATGGATTCGGGGGTTTTTTATAGATGGATATGGGGGTTTTTTTTAGATGGATATGGGGGTTTTTTAGATGGATATAGGGGTTTTTTTAGGTGGATATAGGGTTTTTTAGGTGGATATAGGTTTGGTTTTTTTTTTTTTAGGTGGATATAGGGTTTTTTAGATATTGGGGGGGGTTAGAATTTTTTTTTTTTCAGTGGGTGGAGAGGGACTTGGAGGAATTGCTGAGTACAGGGAATCGTGGCTGGAAAGGGAAATGAAGAAGCTGAGCTGGGGTGAAACCTGCCATGCTTAGAGGTGGATTCCAGGCTTGTCAGGAGGAGAACCATCCAAAAATGGGAATTAAGACATTAATTAGGACATGAGGAGGAATCCTTGTGGTGCCAGAGGATGCCATGGATGGATGGAAAAGAGAGGGAAGGGAATCTCCATCCTCCCTCCACACCTCAGTGGAACTCGTGGGGTTTGGTTTCCCTGCTGGTAAAGTGTGTATAGAAATAAAATAATCGTACAAATTACTACAAATACAATCTTTTTACGGTTTTTTTTTTTTCCCGCTGTTATGGAAAACCTAATTTTGTCTTGCTGGGAGTTGCTTTGTATTTTTGAACCCGTGTAGGGAGGGGAGAGTTTTTTTTTTTTTTTTTTTTATCGTGTTCCTGGAGGTGTTTGTGGCCATTGCAGCCAAACACGCTGCCCGGAGGTTAAAGGAGGGCTGCTCATGACTAGTACAGGATGCCATGCCCTTTTCCTCTGGAAGGAAGAGCTGAAAGACGCTGGAATTTTTGTCATTTCTAATGGACGTGCTCCCTCTCGTGGCTTTTTTTAAAGACATAAAAAACTAAAAGTGTTTAGGGATGGCAGCGTTGGGAAACGTGGGGCTAAAAATTATTAAAACAAAGCTTAAAATTTTCTCATGATCTGAATTATTTGACATGGTCAAGCAGATTTTTGTTTTAAATGTCTTTTTAAATATAATTCTGATGGCATCAGCTGGGAAGAGCTGGGTTTTTTTTGTAAAAACACCCTCTTTTTTTTTTTTTTTTTTTGCTATGCTTGTTAAAATGAAAAAGGGGCAGCTTTAGATTGGATATTAGAAAATATTTCTTCCCTGAAAAGAGTGACCAGGTGTTGGGACAGGTCACAGGGGTGGAACCCCATTCCTGGAGGGATTTTTAAACCCCTGTGAATGTGACACTTGGGGACGTGGGAGGAACAGCTGGACTCGAGGATGTGTGACAGCTTTTCCAGCCTTTACCCAACTCCTCAATTCCGTGGCATTTCATGGATTTCCCAGCGAGGGTTTGAGCACAGCAGCTCCCGCAGGTCTGGGTGGTTTTTGGCGTGGTTTTTGGGGTGATTTTTGGCGTGGTTTTTGGAGGTTTTTTTGGCGTGGTTTTTGGAGGTTTTTTTGGCGTGGTTTTTGGAGGTTTTTTTGGCGTGGTTTTTGGAGGTTTTTTTGGCGTGGTTTTTGGAGGTTTTTTTGGCGTGGTTTTTGGAGGTTTTTTTTGGCGTGGTTTTTGGGGTGTTTTTTTTGGCGTGGTTTTTGGGGTGTTTTTTTTGGCGTGGTTTTTGGGGTGTTTTTTTGGCGTGTTTTTTGGAGGTTTTTTGGCGTGTTTTTTGGAGGTTTTTGTGTGTGTTCCCTCCGCAGCGCTGGCGTGGGGCGCACGGGCACCTTCATTGTCATCGATGCCATCATGGACATGATGCACGCCGAGCACAGGGTGGATGTCTTTGACTTCGTCTCCAGGATCCGAAACCAGCGGCCCCAGATGGTCCAGACTGATGTGAGTGCACTTCCATCGCCCCAAATTCCAGCTTTTCCTGGGGAATGCTGCTCCATTCCCTCGCTGTGGTGCAGCCCTGGAAAACTGGAAAAGATCCGGTTGGAGCAGCCTGGGATTAGTGGGAAATGTCCCTGCCCATGGCAGGGGTGGGATGGATCAGTTTTGAGGTCCCTTCCAACCCAAATTATTCTGGGATTCTGTCATTCAAAAATGCACGAAGCCCAGTGAAGGATGTGGGGTGGGGGAGAAGATAAAGGCAGAGGAGACACCACTGTAAAACACTGAATTTTTCTGAGTTATTTCCAGATTTTCACAATCACACAGGAGTGGGATGTCAGAGAATATGAGTGGAAATATTAGATAATAATTTCTAGTTATTTTAATGATTAGGAGATTGTCACCAAACAGTGACAAGACAAGGATGGATGGGATATTGGGCAGGAATTGTTCCCTGGGAGGATGGGGAAGGGCTGGGGATGGAATTCCCAGATTTGCTGTGGCTGCCCCTGGATCCCTGGCAGTGCCCAAGGCCAGGGTGGACATTGGGCTTGGAGCAGCTGGGACAGTGGGAGGTGTCCCTGCCATGGCTGGGGTGACACTGGGTGAGATTTAAGGTCCCTTCCAAGCTAAACCATTGAGTGATTTTTAAATAAGTCCCAGAATTCCTCATTTCCCTCCCTTCATCTTCCTCTCTGTCCCTTCCAGATGCAATATTCCTTCATTTACCAAGCCTTACTCGAGTACTACCTCTATGGTGACACAGAGCTGGATGTGTCATCCCTGGAAAAACACCTCCAGACTTCCCAAAATGCAGCACCAAACCTGGTCAAAATAGGGCTGGAAGAGGAATTTAAAGTAAGTAAGGAAATCTTTCCCATAGGATTTCAAGATTTAAGCTGAGAGGATAAAAGTGTAACCTTAAAGGTGCATAAAAGGGAAGAAGTTGTTTTATTTGGTGGTCGTTGTGAATGGAGCCTTGCTGAACATCCTGTTCCTTAAATTCAGATTTTAATCGAATTCCCTCATTCAGAGCTGTGTCATTCCGTGGCCTTTCCCTCAATGTTTTTGTTTGTTTATAAAAGTGGAGTGATTCTCTGGGTTTGGTGCAGGTTGCCAGATCAGATAATGCTGGATGAGGAAACTGGGTGAGGTTCTCCTAATCTGCATCCCAGTGGGATTGGCAACTCTGACAGCAGGGAGAACTGCAGGGAATTCACTGGGCTGGTGCTGGATGTTCAGTCTGTCAGGAGAAAAACCTCAAAACTCCCCCCCCTCAAAAAAAACCATTTCTTATCAGTGGTGAAGCCCCAGATGAAGAAAAGCACCACTGGCTGTGTGTGATCATTGGTAAAATTACTTTAGTTCCCTGAGGGAATAGTTAGATTTTTTAAATTTATTTTCCTTATGGTAGAATATTTATTTTCTGTATAGGTTTAAAATATTAATTGACATCTGGGTGTTAACTGGAGTTCTCTCTTTGCTTTAAAGGATTAATTTAACAAGAAATTGGGAACTAGGTAAAGAAAATGTTGTAAAAATAAGTTTGAAGATAGAGCAACAAGTTTTAAAATCAACAGTATTGAAGGAAGGAAGATTAGATGGGATATTGGGAAGGAATTTTTGGCTGTGAGGGTGGGGAGGTCCTGGCACAGGATGCCCAGAGCAGCTGTGGCTGCTCCTGCATCTCTGGAAGTGCCCAAGGTGAGGTTGGAGCACCTGGAACAGTGGGAGGTGTCCCCTGCCATGGCAGGGGTGGCACTGGATGAGATTTAAACCAACCCAAACCATTCTGGCATTCTGTGACTGTTACTCCATTTTTTATAGCCAGGACAATGCAGTGGCTCCAGGCTCCCTGTGACTGTGGCACTGATTTTTTAAATTTTTTTTTCTTTTTTCTTTTTTTTCTTTTTTATTTTTTTTAAAAACTCAACAAAGTCACTGGAGAGCCCTGGGAGTGCAGGATGTGCTGGGTGCCCCAGCCCTGTCCCTGTGTGCTCGACTGTAGGAAGGGCACAGTTGGGATTGATGGAGAGATCTCTAAAGCCAGGTTTTGGAACTTGTGGTTTAGTGCAAAGGGCGTGGGTGAAAGGGCCCTGCTTGGAGCTGCCAGCTCAGAGCAGGCTGTGAGAGCAGGAGGGCAAGAGGAAAAAATAAAGAGAGAGCAAGGGGTAAGAGGTGAGAAGTAAGAGAGGTCAAAGCAGTAAGAGAGTGAAGTAAAAGGTTCCTGTTACAATACAATAAATCATCTTCTAAGCTGAATATTCTAATTTTCACTCACCAATCCAATCCAAGATATAAATCCCATAGCATTTCCATACAGCCTGTAAGAATCACTACATTACCATGCTGTGTTACACTTTAAACCCTAGAAGCTACTCTTTGGACCCCCTCTGCCATGCTAGGAGGGTTTCTCTGCCCTTTGGACCTGTCTGCAAGCAGAGGGGATTGTTCTGTCACAAGGGGATTATTTTCAGTTGGCCATACTCTTGTTTTCTACTTGTTTGGTATCTCAAAGATGGCTTTCATTTCCATCTCGCTTACAGTTTCCATATTGTCAAACTCTTTTGCCAGGCAATCATGTTTATAAGGTTTTTCAGTTTTATCTTGTCCAACCCTCCCCCTCCTGTGTGCTTTTTGCAGAAGCTGACCAATGTCCGGATCATGAAGGAGAACATGAGAACTGGCAACCTGCCAGCCAACATGAAAAAAGCAAGAGTCATCCAGATCATCCCCTGTAAGAGCCCAGCTTCTCATCTCCAGGGAAAATGTCACAAATCCCTGGCTGGGAGCACCCACAGCTCAGAACACAGCTCCCCTTACAAGCTGTCATCTGTAAAAAGCTCATTGAGTTGGGTTTTACTAAATCACCCTAAAATCTGTTCTAATTGGGGATTTTGTATTCGATAACTCAGCAGTTTCACCTTTGAAACCACGCTTTTTCTGTGTGATTCCTTCTGAGCCACACTGTAATGTTTGCCCCTGAAAAGGAACATTTCAGAGAAAAGATTTGGTGGGGTTTGTTCTTCTACGTGCAGTTGGTAAAAGCAAGACTGGACTCAAAATTAAGATTAGACTTTTTTTTTACTGGACTCAAAACTAAGCCCAGACTTTTTTTTTTTTTTCCCAGATGATTTTAACAGAGTGATTCTGTCCATGAAAAGAGGGCAGGAGTACACAGACTATATCAATGCTTCCTTCATAGATGTAAGTATACAACATTTCCATGCATTTCCTTTTCAAATCTGAGATTTTGCTGCTCTTGATAGATCTTTTAAAAGCAGCACAATCAGCTTGGCTTGCAAAGAGCACGAGCTTTGTTTATGGGAGTTGCCAAATGCACTTCTTAGCTGATGTTTTTAATTTCAGTTTAAGTAGCTATGCAATTTAAACATTAAATTCTGACCAAACAAATCAGCTGCACAACCAAAAGTCAGCGATTCCATTAGCTGGGTCAGGTTTACAGGTGTAAATATTTGCTTTTCTGAGAAACACAAAAGTCAGTGTTGAGCACAGGGAAAAGCTGTCACAGTGTTTGGCAGCCAGGCTTTAGTTGGGCAGAGCTGGATGAATTCCAAGCTTTCTTCCCAGCTTCCTGTTGGAAACTGAACACGAGATTGTGTCTTGTTTTTGTTTAAATGTGAGAATTAATCATGTCCTTAAGCAGTAAAACCAGGTTAGTGATGGAGGGTTGTGGATTCCATGGGGATCACCTCTGCATGGAAATGAGGAAAGGCTGCAGGTGGCCCTTGGTGTTGGATCACAAGTTGGACTTGGATGCTCTCAGAGCTCTTTTCCAGCCTCACTGAAAAGAAATAATAATAAATAATAAATTTCCAGCCTCTGTGAAATAAAACTGGACCTCAAAACTTGAGGTAGAAGTTAATTCTGGACAAAAGCTGGCAGCTGCTGTCGTGAGGATCTTGTCAAATCTGGTCCTGCAGGATCTCATCCCCTCAGCCACGACTGGAAAAATCCTCCGGGAGGGTTGTGAATTTGGGGGGAGATTTTAGAATCACAGAATGGCTGAGGTTGGAAAAGTCCTCCAAATTCACTGAGTCCAACCATCCCCAGCACTGCCAGGGCCACCAGTGCCCCATGTCCCCAAGTGCCACCTCCACACGGATTTTAAATCCCTCCAGGGATTGGGACTTCACTGTTCTGAGTACAGACAACACTTTGTGGGGGAAATTCCCCCTAAAATCCAATTTTACCCTTCCCTGGTGCATCTTGAGGCAGAGAAGGGACCAAGTTTTGCCCCTTTGTGCCCGTGCCAGCAGCCCTGTCCCTGTCCCGGGGTGATGCCCTCTCTTCCCGCAGGGATATCGGCAGAAGGATTATTTCATTGCCACCCAGGGCCCCCTCCCTCACACGGTGGAGGATTTCTGGAGGATGGTGTGGGAGTGGAAATGTCACACCATCGTGATGCTCACCGAGGTCCAGGAGAGGGAGCAGGTACGTGTCCCCCTTCCCCTTCCCACCTGCAAACCGCGAGCATCAACGCTGGGGAAAAAAAAAATTGTTATTTTTTTCCCGAAAAATTCCAGCCATCTGAGATTTTATTTTTTAACTTTTCCTAAAATGAGCACTTGCTTCACTCTTCGGTGTGGGGCAGCGTTGCTGCTTTTGCTGGAATTGTCAGGAAACACAAAAAAATTGTGGAATACTGTGATTTTTTGAAAGCTTCTGCTTGGTATCAAGGGATGCCTAACAGGGGACAGAGTTTTGGGATTTGGGAGCAAACTTTGTGTGAGCTTTTATCCCAGTAAAAGCTCCCGTTGCTCATCCTGAGCCTGTCCTAATTTGACTTAAATATGAGAATTAATTCATTATTTGATTTAAATACGAGCATTAATGTCATTAATTAATGAAGGAGTCGTGTGCTGCAGATGGAAAATTCTGAGTTCAACAAGAGTGTTGTAAAAAGCTTTTTATTGAATTCCATTTATTATTCTACTCTGTTTTAAAGCAGTATTTGCTATCTGGGCCTCCTGAGCCTTTTTCATCATGCTGGTTTTTATTCAAGAAATATTTTATCACTGCATTCTTAGCGTTTAGAACACCCTTATTATGCTGGTTGTCACTTCTTATACCGGAGATTCATGACAATATAGATAACTGGAGGAAAAATAAATCGAGGAATGTTTGTAATTCCCTGGATTCTGCAGGAAAAATGCTGCCAGTACTGGCCGTCAGAGGGCTCTGTGACTCACGGAGACATCACGGTGGAAATCAAGAGTGACAGCCTGATGGATGCCATCAGTGTGAGGGATTTCCTGGTCACATATAATCAGGTAATTCCTTCAAATTCCACTTTTTTTTTTTATTATTATTATTCCATCAGAAGGCGTTTACAAATCTGGTCATGTATTTTAAACCCTGGGATTTCTGTCTAAACTTAAATGTGGTTAATTAAAAGCTGGCATTGAGAGGAAGCTTGAAATGAAATAGGAATTTATATGAAATTTTATATTTAATAGAAAAATTACATGAAATAATTTTGTTTCAAGTCCCTGAAAATTCTGATCAGTAAAACAGGTGGTTGCAAAGTGGGGGGTGAGTTTTGGTTTGGTTTTTTTTGTTGTTTTTTTGTTTTGTTTTGTTTTTTTTGTTTTTACTGTTTTGTTGTTGCCGTTATTCCCAAATTTTTCTGCCATTTCCCACGTAGGTATCAAAGAAAAATTTGATTCGAGATTTTTCACAGAATTTCAGACTGGTTTGGGTTGGAAGGGACCTTAAAACTCATCTCACTCCACCTCCCATGGGCAGGGACACCTCCCACTGTCCCAGCTTTTTCCAAGCCCTGTCCAGCCTGGCCCTGGACACTTCCAGTGTATCCTAAACCCTTCCCAGAGGAAACAGCTGTGCAAACCAAAGGAAAATTGTAGGGGGGAATTAGGAGTGGGTGAGGGATTTAGACACAGACCTGCCAGGACAGAATCATGGAATATTCCTGGGAATAAAATCAGCAAGGTCCTTGATACTTTATGGACCAGGCTGCAAATCCTCTCCTGTGGCAGGAGAGATGTTCCAGGCAGGAATTGTGTTTCCACCTGGGAATACCACGGGGCTGAAGGATGTTTTCCTGCTGGCAGAGCAACCAGGAGAAGCAGAGCAGGCTGGTGAGGCAGTTCCACTTCCACGGGTGGCCGGAGATCGGCATTCCTGCCGAAGGGAAGGGCATGATCGACCTGATTGCAGCCGTGCAGAAACAGCAGCAGCAGACAGGGAACCACCCCATCACTGTGCACTGCAGGTGAGCCCCCTGTGCACCTCAGCCTGCCTCGTGGAGGGGACAGAGAGCCTCGAGAGGTTTCTGCCATCGATTCTGGTCTCAGTAGTACTTTCAGCAAAAATACACAACCCGAAATCCCTTATCAAAAGTCCTTTTTGGATAATGTTTCTGGGGGGGTAAGAAGCTGGAGGGTCCCTCCTTTGCAAACCCCCACTTTTATCTTTTAGTGATTTAATTGGTCCCTTTTCAACTCCTCTAGTAATTGGTTCATTTTAACCTAAAATCCCTTGGCTAACTCCAGACTCCCCAATATTATTGGTCCATTTCCAAGACACCCTGACCCTACAAAAGTCCCCTTTGTACCCTACCCAGTGGATTTGCTGCCCTGGGACCCCTTCATAGAAGAAAGAAAGATTCTGTGGAACTTCCTCTGTAGCATTTCCCAGTCTCTTTCTCTGCTGGCCAAGAAGGTACTTGGGAAGTGAAGAAAATCCCAAAAGAGCTGATGGCCTGGATTTTAGGCACTGCTTGCATCCTTGTGGCTAAAACCTGCTTGAGACACCAGGAGAGGCTCACAAATCAACCTACCCAGACTCGTGGTGTCATTTCAGGGCCAAACCCAGGCACACCAACAGCTACACCAGCTATTCCCCACCCCTGGCATTGCTCTTTTCCCATTTCTAGCCCATTTCATGCCCAACAGATGTGTTTGCATTGCAGTGCTGGAGCAGGGAGGACAGGAACCTTCATAGCCCTGAGCAACATCCTGGAGAGGGTGAAGGCTGAGGGGCTCCTGGACGTGTTCCAAGCTGTCAAGAGCCTGAGGCTGCAGAGGCCACACATGGTGCAAACACTGGTATGGCATTTAGCAGGCTTTGGGAAGGGAGTTGTGGGTGGAAATGTTCTTGGGAGGGGAGAATCAAGGGATTTTTGGCAGGTTGGCATCAATGGTGCTCGGTGGATGTGTGTGTGCAAGGCGTAATGGGGGTTTTACAGGGGTTTTTAGAGCTTGTCTAAAAATATGGCTTGGTTGGATATTCTCTGTCTTTTAGGAACTTGAGGCAGTTCAACACTCAAAATATGTTTAGTTTCAGGTGATAAAATCTGTTCAGTAAATGGCTTTCAAGCTATTTATGTTGTTCTTTCTCACCTTAAAATGTCTGGGAATAAATTGGAATCTTGGAATGGTTTGGGTTGGAAAGGATCTTAAAGCTCATCCCAGTGCCACCCCTGCCATGGGCAGGGCCACCTCTCACTGTCCCAGGGTGCTCCAAGTCCCAGTGTCCAAACTGGCCTTGGGCACTGCCAGGGGTGTGGAAATCCTTGGGAATGTCTCTGACTTGTTTAAAATATTTCAAGTTTTCTTTCAAGTCATCTACAGCTACTATTTGAAGCTTAGTCCAGATGGTTTTCCCTATTGAGTAAACATAAAAAAAGTCTTTTCAGACTTTTCTTAACTTGAGAATATACAAAAATACTGATATTTTTGATTTCCATAGCAGCTTCCATTCAGCAATCTGAAACCTCTTTAGAAACAATCAGCTCAAACCCTTTTTCCAGGGAGATATTTCCTGTGTCCCACAGATAGGAAGAAAGGGGATGAAGAAATAGAATTGGGTTATCCATGGTCAGGCTGAGACAGGAATGGATGGGATATTGGGAAGGAATTCCTCCCTGGGAGGGTGAGGAGGAGCTGGGATGGAATTCCCAGATTTGCTGTGGCTGCCCCTGGATCCCTGGCAGTGCCCAAGGCCAGGTTGGACATTGGGGTTGGAGCAGCTGGGACAGTGGGAGGTGTCCCTGCCATGGCAGGGGTGACACTGGGTGGGATTTGGGATCCTTTCCATCCCAGACCATCCTGGGATTTTATAATTCCCTGATTATCCCTGGGCAGTGCTCAGGAGTTTCTGCTGTGAGCAGCTGGGATTAAATCAAAAGCCAGGCCTAAGAAGTGATTCAGTTTAAGAGCCATCTCTTAAAAAAAGAACAAGAAATCATCTGAACCAAAGAGCAGTGCTCAGCCTGTGTCTGACCAGAGAACCATTGTTTTTATTTAAAATAATAAACAGAAATCAGAACAGAGCAGTGCTCAGCTACTGCCCCCAGTTAGGCCATGTTGAATTTATCACTGGCATTTGCAGAATTCAGATTTTTCTCAGTGTAACCAAAACCCCCATTTTCATCTTTTGTCCTTGTTTTCCAGGAACAGTATGAATTCTGCTACAGAGTGGTACAAGATTTCATCGACATCTTTTCAGATTATGCTAATTTCAAATGAGAATTCTGCCTTATTTTTTAATTTGTCTGTATAAAGAGTTGTATATTATGTTAATTTATTCCGTGTCACTTGGATTGTTGACTGAACTGTAAATACAACGTTGTGCTGGCTCTAAAAGTTGCATTTGCTGTATAAAGTTGTTTCTTAAATATAAATATCTTCTAAAGCAAAGTATAATGTTCCTATACTGTATAGCACTGTAAGATGGGATAGAAATCTTTATTCTAAATAACAAAAAATTAATTATTGGGGTGTTTTTTTTCCTTTTTGTTTTGCCACTCATAAATATTTATCAACGTTATCTCCCAATTCTTGAATTTTTTGACAGGTGATTTACAGTTCATCCTAAAAAAAGAAAACTTTGGTGCACATGTTTAAACATATTTTGTTCACCAGGAAAATATGTTCCCCATGAAAATAGATATTTATTTTTTCCAGGCTGTTTGAAAGAGCCTCCAGGTTTTGTTGGATTTTGAGTCTTACTGTCCATAGGATAAAATCAGCTGAAATACAGATTGAATTTATGAATTAACAGAACTTTCAAAGCCCTGTTAATTTGGTTTTTTTTCCCCAAATATTGTTTAAATTAACTTAGGCAATAATGTGATTTTTAGAATATTTTGCATATTTTAAAAGTATATTTTGCAGCACCTGGAATTGTCTATTTGAAGAGAAAGACCAGAAATGGAGTTAAAAGCTTCTCTTCTCTATAAAAACCTGCATAATTTCTTTAAAATAAGAGATGAACTCTTATTCCTTGATTTGACTCAGCAGGATAATTAAGAGGTAAAAACTGTAAAAAAACCATTTTATAAGCAGTTTAATGCCGGAAACATTGAGTGTTGTAGCAAAAGTTCCCCCAGGTTCTTACCCTCCCAGAAATGTTATCAAAAAAGGACTTTTGATAAGGGGTTTAGGGTTGTGTACAGAGATATATTTTTGCTGAAAGTACTACTGAGACTAGAATTGATGACAGAAAATATAAAAGTTTTTATTACAGCCCTGAGCAGGTGCTGGGAACTCCCCAAAATCACAGGACACCCGAATGTTGAATAATTATCAAGTTGAACTTTCCCACTCTTCCAAAAGCATCTCTGAGTTAATGAGCACAAAGGGGTGAATCTGTAATTAATTACATTAACGAATATGCAACAGTTCTGTCTCGTCCAGCCAGGCTTTGACCGTGCAACATCAAAGCCTTATTTCAAACAAGCAGCTTAAACTGAGCTTTTTCCCTGCTCTTCTTGCACTATTTTATCCCATCCCAAAATAATCTCATTGCACCTTGGAGCAATGCAAAGGGAATGGGAA